>NC_044031.1:26752132-26868638 GCF_901765095.1 Microcaecilia unicolor | reverse complement strand
TCAGAACGTTGGAGGAGCGAATTATTATATTAGATGTCACATCGAAATTCAGGATTTCAGTTGAAGCACCTTCTTGAAGCACTTGTCAGGGCAGACTTTTTGTTAAAGGATGCCAGTGACAGTGGCTGTCTATTGCTGCATCTGTTTAGGTCCCAGGAGAAGGACACAATCTAAGCATAGGACTTAAGGCACATTGAGGCATATTTTCAAAGCACTTTGGGAGGCTAAGTTCCATAGGTTTCTATGGAACTTTGGTAGGCTAAGTGCTTTGAAAATGAGCCTCAAATTGTGTTTTTCTTTATTGCAGGATGTTGCATCACCCTTTGGCAGCTGCCTATTTGCATAATCCTTTAGTCCAAGAAATGGAACAAAGGAACAATTCAAACATAGGTCTTAATGGCACTTTATGGTCTCCTGGTCAGGATATTTCTGGTTTATTCATAGAAATATTAATATCGACATCATCTAGTGCAGTTACCTTTTAAGTTGCAAGTGAAGGACTTATGTCACCTTATTGTTGCTTTTGTCAGAGTGGAGGGCTCAGAGAGGTAGCAACTGCGGTTGAGGGGGACTTTAAGAAAATAACTGGAGTATTCCAGCTTTTCTCCCAGCCATCATTACATAGGTTAGTTATTTTGTCTCGAGAATCCAAGAGGGTCATCCACCTTTTCTCTTTACTACCGTGACATAATTTCCACAAGAGCTGTTTTAACTTGGCTACTATGAAATATATGAAATATTGTGCCCAACATGAAGAGCTAATAGTGCCCCCCCTAGGAGCTGTGGGACTCTAAATGCTATACACCCTAACAAAATGCTCTATATTGAGATTGATATATGTATTTAATTGCTAGATATCATAATTGTTGCATGAATGTACAGTAGAATCCTGATTATTCTGTACGGAGGGTGGTCCAGAAAATCATAAATCAGGATAAAGAAAACAAGATTACAACATTACATATTAAACATTAGTTTTATTTTCATCAATATGTTCACAGAAAAAAGTATAAAATGCAGTAGTTCTATTCAAAAAGTACTATTTTAGTGCAGTGCTGTATTTCTTGTACATTCTGCATATACACTACTGTACACTAAAAAAGGAAGTAATTCTTAATTGCTTCAAGGCCGATTTTCATTTCTCTGCTGCAAGATCATGTAGTCTTTTCAGAAAAAGGATCTGGATTGACAAAATTAGAGACTCCTATCGTGGGATAGGAGGAAATGTCCTTCTCTTGATTAGGAATTGTTTATTTGAAAGAAAACAGAGCATAGGGTTAAATGGCCATTTTTCTCACGTGGAGGATGGTGAACACTTGCATGCCTCAAGGATCTGTGCTATTTAACGTATTTATAAATGATCTGGAAATCAGAACGATGAGTGAGTTGATTACATTTACAAATGACAGAAAACTATTCAGAGTTGCCAAAACACATGCGGATTACAGGAAGACCTTAGGAAACTGGAAGACTGGGCATCCAAATGGCAGATGATATTTAATGTGGACAAATGCAAAATGATGCATATTGGGAAGACTAGTCCAAATCATAGTTACCTGATGCTAGGGTTCACCTTAGCAATCAGCACTCAAGAAAAAGATCTAGGTGTCATTGTAGACAATACGCTGAAGTCTTCTGACCAGTGTGTGGCAGTGGTCATAAAGCAAACAGGATACTACAAAGTAATAGGAAAATGATGCAAAATAAGAATATTATAACGCCTCTGTATCACTCCATGGTGCAAACTCACCCTGAGTAATGCGTTCGATTCTGATCACAATATCCCCCCAAAATATATTGCTGAATAAGAAAAGGATTAAAAAAAGAACAACCAAAATGATAAAGGGGATGGAACTCATCTCATACACTTGTGACCTGGATTGGTCACTGTTGGAAGCAGGATACTGAACTAGATTGACCATTGGTCTGATAGAGTATTGCTATACTTATGTTCTTAAGATATTCTGAAAAACAAAAGGACTGGCCATATAGATAGATGTGAATAAATGGGGCACATCCAGCACGTAGAGATGTTATTAAACACATTAATAAGGATGAGTCAGTGAATACTTGGTGTAATTGGTCTGGAGGAGTGGCCTAGTGGTTAGGGTGGTGGACTTTGGTCCTGGGGAACTGAGGAACTGAGTTCGATTCCCACTTCAGGCACAGGCAGCTCCTTGTGACTCTGGGTAAGTCACTTAACCCTCCATTGCCCCATGTAAGCCGCATTGAGCCTGCCATGAGTGGGAAAGTGCGGGGTACAAATGTAACAAAATAAATAATTCTGGTCACCGCATCTCAAAAAAGATATAGCGGAATTAGGAAAGGTACAGAGAAGGGTGACGAAAATGATAAAGGGGATTGGATGACTTCCGTATGAGGAAAGGCTGAAATGGCTTGGGCTCGTCAGCTTGCAGAAAAGATGCCCAAGGGGACTTATATAAATACTGAGTGGAGTGGAAGGGGTAGACGTGAATTGCTTGTTTACTTCTTCCAAAAATACTAGGACTTGGGGGCTCGCAACGAAGCTACGAAGTAGTAAATTTAAAACAAATCAGAGAAAATATTTTTTCACTCTTCAAGTAATTAAACTCTGGAATTAATTGTCAGAGAATGTGGTAAAAAGCAATTAGCTTAGCAGAGTTTAGAAAAGGTTTGGATAGCTTCCATAAAGAAACGTCAATAAGCCATTATTAAAATGGACATGGGAAAATCCACTGCTTCTTTCCGGGATAAGCAGCTCAAAATGTATTGTACTGTTTTTGGGATCTTGCCAGGTACTTGTGACCTGGATTGGACACTGTTGGAAACAGGCAAAAGTTTGAGAAACAGAGAGAGGCTTAAAAAGTCAATTTTCTCGATGGAGAAATAAAGATAGTGGATTGTCACAGGGTTCTGTACTGGGACTGGTGCATTTTATTATAGTAATTGATGGCAGATAAAGACCTGTACGTTCTATCCAGTCTGCCCAAGATAAACTCATTTTACATGGTACGTGATACTTTATATGTATACCAGAGTTTGATTTGTCCTTGCCTTTCTAAGGGCACAGACTATTGGATTCATTGCGGAAAACAGATTTAACTCCAGCTCAGTGATGTTGGTGATCAAGAAATCAAATAGAAAGTTAGGAATTATTCAGAAATTGATTCAGTATAAAACAGGAAATATTATAATGTCTTTGATCAGTTCTTGCCATGTTGGGACACAGACGTAAGAAGCTTGCTAATGAATCATCTTACCTTCCTTCTACTGGATCTTGCTTTGCTTGTGATTCCTTTTCTGTGCCTAATTTCTGCTCCACTTGTGGTTCCTGATTCTGCCTATTTTCCACCTTGCCCTCGGCTCAGCTTTTCTGTTCATGATCTTGCCTAGGGTGAGTTGGCACAGTTGAACCAGCCCAACACAAGGAGCATGACCCTCCCCCCTTAATCCCTCAGTGAACACTAATCCCCTCCCACTCCCCAAAGATAAGTACATAAGTAATGCCATACTGGGAAAAGACCAAGGGTCCATCGAGCCCAGCATCTTGTCCACGACAGCGGCCAATCCAGGCCAAGGGCACCTGGCAAGCTTCCCAAACGTACAAACGTTCTATACATGTTATTCCTGGGATTGTGGATTTTTCCCCAAGTCCATTTAGTAGTGGTTTATGGACTTGTCCTTTAGGAAACCGTCTAACCCCTTTTTAAACCCTGCCAAGCTAACCACCTTCACCATGTTCTCCGGCAACGAATTCCAGAGTTTAATTATGCTTTGGGTGAAGAAACATTTTCTTGGATTTGTTTTAAATTTACTACACTGTAGTTTCATCGCATGTCCCCTAGTCAATTTGCAAATTGACTAGGGGCATGCGATGAAACTACAGTATGGAGTCACCTGCTCTCTTGAAAGAGAAAAGTTCAGATTGGATGTTGCTAGATGAGCATGAAGAAATGAACTCATGAAAAGAAAAAGTCAGGAGCCAGCGGAGCAGCAGCTCAGTGCTCAAGCAGCACCGACCCAGTTCACTTCTATTGAAATATTACTTATAGCCGAAGGTACGTACTGGTCCATCTTCTGCCAAACCAGTCATTAGTCAATCTCTTCACCCCAACCCTTTATTAATCCATCAACAGCTTGCAGAGCATCATTAAGTGTGTTCATAAAGCAACATCATCAATTAAGTAACCAGTAGCCATCAATCGGAAATTCAGAACCTTTTGTCTTCTCATTTGCGGGACACAGACCGTAAAAGTCTGTCCAGAACTGTCCTCATGTTCCAGCCACTAAAGTTGCTGTCTAAACCCTTTCCAGCCCATCCAAAACCAGATTGCCATTTATGAGACACAGACCGTACAGGTCTCCCGGTATCGGCCCTAGTTCATCACAGCCAGAGTCATCATGTAAGTGTCACACGACACATCCACACACATGCAGCCATTTAAGTTTAGGTTTTTTATAACTTCCATTTTCTAAATAGAGATCCTCTGTGTTCATCCCATGCCTTTTTGAATTTCGTCACCATTTGTATCTCTACCACCTCCTTAATGGAGACTTTCCACATCTGTGCTGTTAAAGCAAGGAGGAGGAGGAGACAGCACTCAAAGAACTTGGTACTCGGTAGGTGAGAGGCTGGCGCAAGTGCATCATACACTTCCACGGAAACCCCACAGAAACTGCTTCCGTCCCCACAGGATCCCCGCAGAACTGCTTCCGTCCCCGTGGGAATCCCGCGAACCCCATTCCCGTGCAAGTCTCTACTTCAGACCACAGCACAGAGACTGTCATAACCGCACGAATAACAAAAATCAGAAGACTGATAAGCCAAGCCAAGATCAGAACATAATACTACTACAATTTGACATTTCAAGTGCATTCAACATAGTAGACCACACAATAATACTAATGACTATACTGGGTAACCTCATGGAAACTGGGCAAAATCTGATTCTCCTATCACCCAGAAATGCGATGCCAGGAACTAGAGAATACCTCCTACTTCACCTGGCTACCCAAATATAGAAATATAACCAACAAATCAATCTACACAGCAGGATTCGACTACCTGGCCTCCCAATAGTGGAAGCTAATCCCTAAAGCAATAAGAAGCAATGACAACTATGTCCACTTCAGAAAAGAACTGAAAATACATCTCTTCAGGAAGTTCTACGGCGAACTATAACAGACTCCCATTGCACAACCGACACATGAAGGTATTCCAACTGTCCAAAACGCTTACGCCTTCCACCGATCCTAACTGCCTCATTACCACGTAACTCAACCTACACCATCCACCGACCTTAACTGTCTCTTTAATATGTATGCCAACCGACAACTGACTGTAAGCCACATTGAACTAAAACTTGTTTTCGGATAATTCTGGGATAAAAGAATGACTAAATAAAAAATAAAATTTGAAGGGGTTTAGGTGGGATTTGTTCACGGGTCCATTTTTGTGAAGTCCACTACACTGACCACTAGGCTGTCCCTCTGCACTGCTGGGGTGTCTGTGTGGCCAGTTTCCTAGGAATGTCATCAAACCAGATGTCCCTTGGCTTCTTTTCCTACGTTTTTCTCTGGGACTTTTACTTAGAGATGGACATGTTAAGCATAAGAACATCTAGCTCAAAGCTATAATTTGTGGGCTTCATGTATTAGATAAGTGTCCCTTTACATTATTTACCAATCCCCCACATTTAATATTTCTTGGGATGAGTACCTCTGCATATGGGACAGATAGCACTTACTCCTATGCCCAGATCAAAAGGTTTAGCTATATCATCTTTGTACAACATTAGGCCAATAGTTGGCATTCCTTTATTCACTAAACTGTTTGAAATGCTTATAAGTAAGCAATTGGAGGTTTATTCATCAGTGCATGCTTTTGACTCTATACCATCTGCACATGATCCTGTCTGACTCAATTTATTCTAATTAAGTCTTATGCTTGACTTACTTAATTTACAGATGAGGATAATGGCTATACCGTGTAGATCTTTATCTGCCGTGATCTACCACTTTACTCAGAAAGAAAGCCATGGCATGGACCACTCTAGTACAGGAACAGAAAATTACTGTCCTGAACAACCTGGAACACTTCTCGGCTGCCCCTTCTCATGACTTTGGGAACAGGACTGAGCCCAGTTGGCTGAGGATAACATGATGACCTTGTGTATGGGCTGACAAACAGTGATAGACTCTGCAATAGAATTTCGGCACTGGGCCAGTGACCTTGACAGAAATGAACTGACTCTTCGTGTCCTTTTCCAATTGGTTTTGCAAGTTTACTTAAAGATGAGCTGGCAGGACTAGATGTTCTGGCTTTTCTAGAGGAGCTATGAATGCTGTGTATTTACATAGAATCCTATCAGTATGCCACCTGGAAAGTTGTTGTAAAAAAATGTTTTGCTAACATAGGCTTAATCATTCTTACTATTTCTAAATTAAATGTAGATTCTTAGGCCTCTCTGAACTGTAGATTCTGTGACCTTGTGTACATGAGTTATAGAATGGGATGTGCCTAGATAACTTGTTTGAGAACCAGACAAGCTGACTCCCAGTAGTCTGGAAATGTAACATGTTAGAAAATATGAAAGTGTTGATAGACACACAGGCAACAAGCTTTCATTGTATTCCTGCACATAGAAAATGTATAAGAGACACAGGGAGGGTTTTTAGAGTCAGACAATCTTTGAACTATGGTTGGATATTGTCTCTGCTTGCTTGCTTGCAAGCAATAAACCTGTTTGTGATTATACCTGCTTGATCCTTTGGGGATTCGTGAGTATAATTGGTTAAATTCTTTTAACAGTTTGGGGGCTCTGGCCGGGAACCAATATCTCTTTCCTTGTGTCAGGTTCGGAGCTGTGTGCACTTGGATTTTGAATAAATCCTTTTAAATCAAAGTCCCCCGGGCTAAAGATTGCCTGTCAATAGGGGCCAGATCTTCTGACACTTCGAAGAGTGATGGTTTTTTGTGCTTATCACGAATCTCATGGGACCAACTTAGGTACTGTGATGTCTTGTTTGTCTTTTGAATTAGTGTGTCTTTTAAATTGGTAACTGAAATTTGGAGCGAGGACTCCTGTCCTATAGTTTAAGGGAAGTCCACGGTCTGGGACCCGCTCGCTGAGGAGCGCGGACTCCCTTTGTCTGAGACTGCTAGAGAAGTCCACGGTCTGGGACCCACTCGATGAGGAGTGCGGGCTCTTGTTATTGCTATCTCAGACTGCTATAGAGTGAAAAAGAAGTCCGTGGTCTGGGACCCGCTCAAAGGCCTTAGTGTGCACAATAAAAGAGTGACATAACCATGGGAAATTTGTGTTGTTGTTGTTTTACAAGATCCTCGAGGCAAGGGATTCTCTGTGGAGATCCTAAGTTTATGCATAAACGTAATCCAGATACTGTGTGTATTTAAAGAAATGGAAAAAGAAGTTTGGATTTGATGGGAAATTAACTGTTGCATCATGTTAGAAGTTATTACAAGATATACAAAATTATGAGATCACTAACCCTAAGACTGTTTCCTACAATCTTAAAAGGGAAACAAATAATCAATTGAAGACGTCATTTTTCTTTTTTTTTTTTTACAACAGAAGAGCTATATATTGTATAGCAAACAGTGCACTGTGCTTGAGTTTTTAATCATTTTTACTTTTGTTTACCACTGTCCCTCTTTTATCAAAAGCTTTGTATATGCAGCACCTGAATTTCATTGCTGGAGATAATGTTGTTTATTTTTCTTGAATCTGTTTGTTAAAAAAGGTATGTCACTTATTCATGCTCTTCTTTAATTCTTATCGGTATAGTATTACTAAGTTTAAATACTTTGCATTCCATAATTAGAGGTTCTTTTCCTTCAGAGAGACAGGAGAAAAAGAAAAAAAAAAACTCCGGTCAGGAATGCAGCCTTGATAGGGTTTTTTTTTCCTACAGCTGATTCTGCCACGCTATGTTGAATTTCAATTGTGTGATTTACTGAAAGGTGCATGACGGCATTTTTTGGATTGTGTAGTTATTACAATTTTTGTATACCTTGTATACCAGGATTTTGTGCTGTCCCAATGCCTTTCTAGGCAACTGCCTGGGTTGCCTCACTTTGTTTAAATTGTTGCTTTTTCCCTTATTACATTGGATTTAAATTTGTATTCTTATAGCTCACTTTTCTGCGCTTGGGCTCAAAAGCATGTTGCATCTGCTGTAATTTTATTGTGAGTTTTATAACAAGATAGGAATTTAGGGACTTATGCCACTCATATTACTGATTATGGGGAGAGTGGCAAAGTAAAAGTCCCCATTCAAACAGGGTCAGAATGATATCATGTTCATTTACCGACCATAGTCCCTAAAGGTATCCCACACCCCAAAAGTTAAATCATTGGATTTTAAAACTCGGATTTGTAACTTATGGGGTGGAAACAGAAAGAGCTCTTAGGCAAATTCTTGGCCTGATTGGTGCCTTATCGGTGGAGATTGGGCAACCCACAGATGGCAACAACAGACCACTGAAGTGTGATAACGCTGTCCTTGCCCAAGCATTATTTACTGTCTCATTGGCTTGTATTAGAACTAAAATTGATATCAAGGACCATGTCTTGCCTCCGATAACCCTCATGGTCAAGACATTTATTGAAGGAGGAATAAGAGAAGTTTTTCAGCCTGCACATGGTAAACACACTTTGTGTAATTGTATCCACTTCACTGCACAACAGGAGATAGATTGGCCTTGAAGGGGGAGACAAAGCAATTGTGTTTGAAAATTTTCCAGGTTATTGGACCCCTGCACACTAAAGTAAATTCTGACTTTAAAATAAAGTCCAAACTTCTCAACTTTCAGGCTAGAGGTGAGATACCTGATTCTTCTCTTAAATGTAATGCTTATTGCTTAATTAATTAATTAGCCCTGTGAAACCTTTTCTTTCTTTCTATCTTGTCCTGCCAAGCTCTGATTGATAGGAAGAGAGAGGAGAGGCTGTTAAAACAGCATTGAATTCATTTGAGACTCAAAAGTAACATTTTACACAGCTGTAAATTGGGAATATTTAGATTAAAAAGTTATATTCTTAGACAATTTTAAAGGTTAATTCAATTGGAAATTCTTTGGTCCTGGTCCCACCCAGCTAGAGAATTCCCTTGATAAAAAACAGTTAAGCTGACACTTGGGGACTTATAATCCCACCCACCCCAGGGTTTTCCACTCATTTATAGCCAAACCAAACCTCATTAACTTTACTCCTCAATCATAAACAGGCAGTCTTGCAGCCTGTTAACTCCAACATAATACACCTGTTCATACCCATTTCAACCAATCAGGATGACTTTTATTCTCTGCAATAATTGTGGTGCTTTAGTTTCAAGGCAAATCATCTGGAGATTGAAAGCTTGTCCTATCTGTCTTCAGCTATCTACTTTAAAACAAGAGCTCTGTAAAGTAATGCAAGAATTAGATGCAATTAAAGCAACTTATAGGACTGTGCAGAATCATAACTTCTCACCACTGCCTCAAAGAATAAAACCACATAAGAACAGATGGTTCACAGTAGGCTCAGGCAGACTTCGTCATGTGACACAAAAGCATCCACCAGCACAAGTGTTGCCACTACAAAATTCTTTTGCTCCACTACAGCATTGCGATGTTCCTGAAATAAAACTGAGGCGGAAGAAAAAGCAAGGAAGGTGGAACAAAAAGATAAGAAGGTACCCAAAGAGAAAAGACACCCCCAAATCACTAAAACCAAAACACATACTAGGAAATGTAGATGGAAAGCGATGACCACAAATGCTCATAGTCTAAGCAATAAAATTCATGACCTTCAAGCCCTGATGTTGGAGGCAGACTTGGGCATAGTTGCAGTCACAGAGACATGGCTCAATGGTTTCCATGAATGGGATGTACACATACCAGGCTATAATCTTTTTAGGAAGGACAGAGAGAGGCGTAAAGGTGGAGGAGTAGCTCTGTATGTGAGAAATGATATCGCAGCGACTGAAATGACAGGAAACTGGGGAATGGAAGAAGCGATATGGATCACCTTAAAAAGAAAGGATGGAACCTCTGTCCACGTGGGCGTTGTCTACAGACCCCCGTCACAATTGGAGGAACTAGATAAAGATCTGATCGCTGATATTCATAAGTTGGCGAAGAAAAGAGAGGTGCTGTTGTTGGGAGATTTTAATCTGCCAGATGTAGATTGGAAGGTTCCGTCTGCCAAATCTGAAAGAAGTAGACAGATTGTGGATGCTTTCCAAAGTGCTCTGCTCAGACAAATGGTGACGGAACCCACGAGGGAGGGAGCAACGTTGGATCTGGTGTTCACAAATGGGAATAGTGTGTCAAATGTCAGAGTGGGTGCACACCTGTAAAGCAGTGACCATCAAACGGTTTGGTTTGATATGACGGCTGAAGTGCAGGGCGGACACTCTAAACTCAAAGTCCTGGATTTCAAGCGTGCTGACTTTAGTAAAATGGGCGAATACCTGAGGAAGGAGCTGATGGGCTGGGAGGACGTACGAGAAGTGGAAGGACAGTGGTCCAGGCTGAAAGAAGTAATAAATAGGGCCACAGACCTTTATGTAAGGAGAGTAACTAAAAGCAAAAGAAAAAGGAAACCAATATGGCTCTCCAAGCAAGTGGCAGAGAAAATAAAGGCTAAAGAGTTGGTGTTCCAGAAATATAGAAAATCTCAAGAACAGGAACACGGGGAGGAATACCAGATGAAACTGAAAGAAGCCAAGAGAGAGGTATGTCTGGCAAAGACGCAAGCGGAAGAACAAATGGCTAGAAATGTAAGAAGGGGAGACAAAAACTTCTTCAGGTATATTAGTGAAAGGAGAAAGACTAAAAACGGAATTGTGAGACTAAAAGATACAACAAAACGCTATGTAGATAATGATGAAGAAAAAGCCAATTTGCTAAATAGATACTTTTGCTCTGTTTTCACAGAAGAAAATCCTGGAGAAGGACCGCTAGGGACTGGCAAAAGTACACCTGAGAATGGAGCGGATAGAGCACCGTTCACAGAAGAGAGTGTTTATCAACAACTTGGAAGCTAAAGGTGGACAAAGCCATGGGACCGGACGGGATCCACCCCAGGATATTGAGGGAGCTCAGAGAGGTTCTGGCGGGTCCTCTTAAAGATTTGTTTATAAATCCGTGGAGACGGGAAGGTTCCGAGTGTTGAGAATTGGGGGGTCCCGAGCCCCCCAAGAAGGCTAGAGTGACCTCAATCTGACTCCATCTCTAAATACACTAGTACTGGGGTAATCCAGGAGTTATGAGGTTTTAAAAGGAATTGCCACTGAGAGAGACGTTAGGTCTCAAATACCCACATTAGTCCGCCTCTCAGCCTGGCAAGGAATAGATACCAGCCTTATGACAAACTGGATTTAGCTACAGGTTATATAATGCAGCGAATGATAGCCTGATGTAGCAAAAGCATTTATACTTACAGCCTTTCATCATTAAGTGAAGCCCACAAATCATCATTTGGAATGAAGAGTTTATTTGCAAATCAGACTTTAATCAGATACATTCATCAGACAAATTCTGGATTCAGCTGACCGGAGCTCTGCGTCCTAGATGCGTTGGGGGAGAACCTCCAACGATCTATCTGATGCCCTTCCTTATATAGTATCTGGTCCTAATACAAGTCTATGGGAATTGCGCAAGTTCCTTTTTTGTCAACAATTTGTTCTTATGAAGTTCCGTTTTAGCTATTGCAAGTTATTGCGCAATTTCCCTTTTGTCAACATCTCCCTAGATACGGACATCCAAACATCCAAACATGGACATCTCCCTAGATACGGACATCCAAACATCAAAACATGGACATCTCTGTCTTATATCACTTGTGATCTGGTGCCAACTTATTAAAAACATTCTCCATCTTACAAACCAAACTTTCCATTTTCGTCCATATTTCTACATCGTATGTGTTACATTCAATTTGAAAGTTGTACCAGATTTCATTAAGACTCTTGCAGGCTCTCTGCTATAAGGCCATCAGCTGGTTTCAGGCCTAGTCAGTGCTCTTCAGCTGTTTAAAGCTATGTAGCTTGGCCCACCACTATTCCAGTGGATAGGTCTCAAGCTAGAACACATATTAACTTGCAGGAAAAGCAAGTCCTTGCTCAGCCAGTCATAGATTTTTAAACCTAGCTGGTATTTTTACAGCCTGAGTCCTAAAATCTGGCCTTCCACCCTTCCGGTGGGCATCCAGTGAGGGCTTCTTGCTGTACTATAATTATACATTCCCCACTTGTCACCCCCTCTGAGGAGGGGTGACACAAAGCTCGTCAAGCTTGTCATCATCCATTCCAGAAGGTGGCAAGCTATCAAACTAGAGGGGGAGTTTTGGTCTTAAAAATTGCTAGAAGGTATGGTGCAAGACAGGAAACTTCATTCTCAGGTTATATATTATTTGGGCATATGGAATTCCCTTTATATTACCCCACCCCTTGGGCTTAATCCTGATGTCATCTCTCTTGAGGTTTACTCAAACCTGTAGTGAGAGAGGTTTTATGAATGGGACAAATCCATGAGTTCATCTACAAAATCCCATGAAATATAGGTATGCGGGTAATAGCAATTTCAGGTAGATCATACTAATAAACACTTTCAGGTCTTGCTATGACTTCTATTGTATCTGTTGCATAGTACATGGGGAGATAATCTAATGTATCTATCTCAGTGGTCCTCGGAAGGAATAGTGGTTTTGATTAAGCATTGTTATGGTGGCTCAACAAATATATGGTTAGTACTCAGATTGCAAGCTGTTTTAGGTTGTAGGTATTCAGAATCCTTAAACAAGTCGGAATTCCTGGACCTTACTATTACTCATCATTAGCATCCAATCATGAGCACTAAAAAGTGGATAGCAAGTATGAGGTTGCCTTATACTGCAAAAAAAATGGTCAATCCTAGGAATATTTATATTAACAAAGGTCATGCATGGATCTTGACATATGCATAATGATCTGGAAGTATGGGAAGCATTTTATATATCCGTTACCCCACTTGGAGCTTAGTCAAACCTACAGAAAGACATGCAGCTTAAGTAAGCCTACACCAAAGTTAAACAATTGCATAACTGGTTGATACCAACAGGGTTTACACCTTCATTATGATATCATAGCCAGTATTAGGGTTTGATGTTACCCTTGTATCTGAGCAATATCAACTTCAATTTAAATTACATAAACAGAAATAACGGGGAAACTCTTAGAAAAACAATTAGAACAACAAAGGAAATAATAGGAAAATAAAAATAAACCTTTTCAATATCTAGACAGGATTACTGCTAAACTGAAAATAAAACAAAATATGAATCTATAATGTCCATAAACAGCAACAGTAATTCTCAAATTAAGTATCAGTTCTGAATTCTCTTTCATCGATCATGGTTGAGGCGGTGGAAGCGTTGAAGAATCTGGACGGAGATCTGGGTTTTCAGGCTGGCCTGCTGAAGGAAGTGGCTGGTCTTGAGATGGTTAGGCTGGTAACCTCAGGTCCTGTGGCTGAGGTAAACCCGTATATCTTTCACATGGACCCAAAACTTGTGATCCAGTAGTTTGCAAGGTGTAAAGATTATTGCCACAATCTTGGGGGATCTAACATCATTTGGGCCTGGATAGATCTTGAAGACGTACTTGTGGTGTACAAACTTGGATCTTTCCATGTCTTTATTCTAGGCATGCACAATCATAATTAGTCCATCAAGAGTCAGAGTTTGGCAAAGGAATAAGCAAAATGACTGTATGCCTGTATGATACATTGCTATATCTTGGTGGGCATAATCAGCGTAAACTGAATAAGCAAAAATAATATATAGATGTCAAGAGACATGAAAGACAATGTAAACATGGAGAAAACAGTGCTAATTAAGTGCAAAAGCAAAAGCGAAACCATAAGGGTTCAATAATGAAAAGCCAATTATATCTCCTGATTGGTAGGGGTCAGAGCTTCAACTTCAACCCTCTTAATACTAGGAATTGGGATTTGCATAATATATCCCCACTTCTGGCTTGCATAATGTGCAAGACAGATTGGTAATTATTACGAAGACATGATCAAATAACAATGGTTAAGTATATGGAACAAAAGAAAAGAGTACAAAAAACTAACAATAAAAATTGATTGTTCGAGTTATTGATGTATGGAGGGTCAAAAATATGGTGAACAAAAATGGTCTAAAGGCACGGATAATGCGTTGCAATCTATGGCCAGTAGGTATGGAATCTTCACCTGCGATGACTACCATTCACCAAGGGTTGGGCCCTCAGTTGCAGGAGGCCAGCAGGACTTACGAGCTAGACGATTCAGAAAGAAGGGTGGCTTAGGAAATAGTCATAATCAGAGCAGAAGGCTAATGTGTAGGAATTTAAAACTCATAACTAGTCCAGGTGATGGAAGTATCTTCTGGAATCACGGTCGCTGTCTGTTGTAATAGAGAGCTTATACGTAAAGTGCCATGTAGGTTCTGGAAAAGATGAGCCTGCAAAATATTTAATACAGCAGAATATTTAAGAGCATAACCAAGAAGGTCTAAGTTAATGACATCATCTGGACAAAAGAAAATTCTCATTGGAGAAGGTAGCGCTTCTTTGTCTTGTCAGAGGTCAGTTGTAGCAGAAGTACCAAACTGGAATAGAGGCGGTAGGTCAGGAATTGGATTAGCAGTCTTCACTCAACCTACAGGACTTAATAAATAGAGCTAATATAAGAAGTAATATCAAGTGGTCAAATCTCAGCACAGGACCATTAGAAAGAAAAAAATCAAAGAATGCATTGTTAGTTCCTTGGGGCACCAATAGGTGGAGCATAGTTTCAATATATAAAATCATAAGTTACAAGTAGAAAACAATTTTTTTTTCTCTCGGTAGATTGGATTTTGCTGGCACAGGAAGTCAGCAGAGTCTGAGGAAACATTGTGGTCAGAGTCTGCTCCAGGAAAATACAGCAGCCTTTAATATGATATGTAGAGAGATAGAGAAAAGCCAATATCAGAAATGTAAAAACTATATATTTCTACGAGGGCTCCTCACGTGACCTTTACAAGGTTCAAATAGGCCAAATGAGGAGGACAATAACCTATAGTCCTCTGTAATAGTTCAGAGCCAATTTGGAAAATTAAAATTATATTAAATTCTAAACTGATCCTTTCTATGCTTTCACAATTTGGGCCCTAAATTATGACAGCATATCAAGATTCACATTCAGAGGGATAGCTAAAAATAAGCTTATATATTCCCAGGAATCAATTTACAATTTAGAGTATATTTTAAATACAGAGGATAAGCAGCTTTATAAGCAGGAGACAAGTTGGAGCATTTCTGAAAACATTTTAGTGAAATTCAAAAATTCAAGGATATAATAACAATTTTTATTAATGCAATAAATGCACAAATTGATCAGTAGGATATGTTCATATAGACCAGTATAATAAATGGAACAGCTTGTAAACCTACATGCTAAATTGAATTCTAAACAAAGAGTATCAAGGATAACACAAAATCATAGAAAAACCCATCTAGTTATTAAAAATCTGAAACACGTAATGAATTCTTGTATCATATACTGAGTTCAAAGCTTTTGTAAAAATGAAATTAAGAGAAAATAAGAACTACAAGGGTTAATCTCTGTCATTCGGTCTTAAGGAAATCATGAAATAACGGTGCTTCCTGTGTCTAATTTGAGTTTACTGCTCACTGCAAGCATTGGATATAATGGTGACTGAAAATAGGTCTATACATCAAACAAAAACTGTAAGTTTAAGATTTTCGTATTAAAACTTCATGCTGGTGCAATTAGTTTTCATAGAATTAATACTTCAGGAGAGGTACCAGAGGTACGGTTTTCAATAAAAAGGAAGTTGGCAATTGTAGCTAGTCTTATCTGAACATAGCTCTGAAATAATAGCAACCTGAATTTCTTTAGTTCTGATTTACCAGTCAGCTATGTTATGCAAGGGTTAATCTCTAAGTGTACTTCAGCACTTGTTATTTTAAACAACGTCACAAATAAACAGTGTTTTAGATGGCATATAATATAGAACCTTTCATAGTAAATATCTGGAATAATTATGCAATTTTCAAAGAACACATACACGGACGCACACCTAAAAAATTAAAACTAAAAAGTGCTTGCATTTCTGGTGAAAGCAATGTACCAGAAATCAAAAACAATCAGATATTTAACATTACGTCACAAATCAAACAAACATTGCTTAAATGAAATAATATACAATCCTGGGAAAAAAAAACACTCCTTTGAGATTTACTACCACTGCAGTTGATAGACAATCTCGCGGGGTAACCTTAAAGCACTAATTTAAAACTAAAGAAATGATTCCTTAATAACTAGCTGGTTTAGTTTATGCTATTTACCACAGGACACACAGCAACATATAGACATAAAATTAAAACAGTAACCTAATCCTGATAAGTAGAAAACTTAAAGCTCAGAAGAGGAAGCAAGATATTTCTAAATGTAGTTCAAAACCAATCATTGGAATTGTGCACAGTTAAGGAATTGTTTAGGGTTTCAAAACAAAAACATAAAAATAATATTCCAGTAGCCAATCACAAGTCACAACACACAGACAGAAAAGGAAAGGAAAACCACACGCATACACATACACAGTTATTGTCCCACATACAGAGGTGTCCCTATGTATTGAGGACAAAATCTTAATCCTAAATTTGGTAAAATAAAGCATTTAAATTAGAGCTAATCTAACAGGCCATGAAAGTATACAAAGGCAAGCTCAATAGCAATACATACAATAAATGAAAATATACTCACGATTCGTGCAATGTAATCTCCAGCGCAGAAAATCAATTGAGAAGGAGGACAGTTGGCGGGATCACTATGCCCTTCCGAACTCTCGGTGGCATAGGGAGGTCAACCGCAAAATAGAAAGGTTTGTTTCGGACGGAAAGTCCTTACCAGAGATCTGAATAGATGCCAGATCACCAGTATCTGGTGTTGGGTGCGGAGAGGAAGTTATGATATAATGGGTAGTGAACAACATCACCCAATATGTATAATAACGGGACCTAGTGAGCAAGTGGTCTACAAATAAGCTCCAGACCTATAATCTGCTATAGAAAAAAATGAACTAGATTAATAATAATATATATATTGACCAGACCTAGAACCTGGTACAAGGTTAGTGGTTCAAAAGGCAGCTTCGGAGATAGCAGGGAGACCTAGAAATGATAATGTGCTAACAGTTTACAAAAACATGCAATGAATATCCTGATAGTAGAACATACAGAGACATAACACAATCATACTCACACATCTATTAATGTGCTCCAACAAAGGGACCCGAAATAAAAATTACTAATTGGCGGAAAGCTCTACGCTTTCACCGCAAGTGCCATTAGGAGAAAGCAAGACAGAAACTGCAAACAGAAATATGCCTAGAGAGACAGTACAAACGTAAATAAATACGTAGTGTCAGCTATTATATATTTAAACTACTCTACCCCTAATTAATGAAAACTACTCTCCAGAGTGTGCTTCTAAAGACAGGAATAAATCCCGGTTTCTACTGCCTGCCAAGAATTTTCTCGGTTACAATCGGCCATGGGCTAGAACCCATGATAGAGCCCCTAAGGAGGGACGTTGCAACCACTCCCAAAAAGAACCCATAAAACCCACGAATAAGGTCTTCTGAGTCGAAGAGCAGCGGTCCAATGGATTTCCGCAGTTTAGGAATCTTCTCTTTTACAACTAACCCCTCCAATGGACCTACAGTGGTTTGGAATGTTTCTCGTTTACAACAAAACACTGACAAATTTAAGGTGAGGAATTTTCTCTGTTACCACTAACCCAACTAAAACATTGAAAGACTAGGAATTTTCTCTGTTACCACTAACCACTCAAAAATATTGGAAGGCCCAAGTCAACTAGTCCAAACTCGCAATGAAAAGCGTCAGACGTCTCTATATTGCTCCCACGCTCATCTGTACTAGGTAACTTATATGTGGGCAATAATACCGAATCCGCAGGCCACTCCGAAAATGGAATGGAAGTCTGCTCCTACTAATTGAGATACCGTCATCCATTGAAGGATAACCTCCAATGGGTGTAAGCCCCAGGCATCGATATCAAACCCAATGGTTATAGCGTGACACTGGTATATAAGAAAATAAAAGTAATAAAAAATAGAATAAAAATATAGCCTATCCCAGGGAAGAGCCCCTGAAACAAACTACAAAGATAGTAAAGATAAAATAGATATAATAAAAAAAGGAAATTAAAAGAAAGATTTGTAACACTGAACATATGTAAGCTCTTGGGGGATGGTACCATAAAAGAGTCACTAGACAATAGATTTTCTATTAAATAATTCATAAGAAGGGAACTCAAAAGCATTAAAATAAAACAGCCGACAGTAAAGAAGCCCGCAAAACCAGGACATACGATACAAAATAAAATCATTCACACTGTTGTGCTGCATACACAGACATTAAAGTCTGAAACAAGAGTGACACACGCAAAATAGGAGAGTAGGTGGGACCTAGCGAGGGAGAAAAAAAATGATTTTGATGGACAAGCAGAGCGAACCAATGAACAAACGACTTAGTATGTTCCCCATATCAGAGGAAGAAAAGCCGTACAACAAAATAGGAATATCAAGTAAATCATACAAAGAAGCTAGAGAACCGGCAACTGAATTATCAAAAGATAAGTGATTTAAAATAATATGTACCAATACATAAGAATATCATCATGCATGCTGAGAAAATGTGCCATAAAACAAGGTTAAACTTGCAGAAAACTGAAGATATGATTTGTACAACATTAGGCCAATAGCTGGCATTCCTTATTCACTAAACTGTTTGAAATGCTTATAGGTAAGCAATTGGAGGTTTATTCATCAGTGCATGCTTTTGACTCTATACCATCTGCACATGATCCTGTCTGACTCAATTTATTCTAATTAAGTCTTATGCTTGACTTACTTAATTTACAGATGAGGATAATGGCTATACCGTGCAGATCTTTATCTGCCATGATCTACCACTTTACTCAGAAAGAAAGTCATGGCATGGACCACTCTAGTACAGGAACAGAAAATTACTGTCCTGAACAACCTGGAACACTTCTCGGCTGCCCGTTCCCATGACTTTGGGAACAGGACTGAGCCCAGTTGGCTGAGGATAACATGATGACCTTGTGTATGGGCTGACAAACAGTGATAGACTCTGCAATAGAATTTCGGCACTGGGCCAGTGACCTTGACAGAAATGAACTGACTCTTCGTGTCCTTTTCCAATTGGTTTTGCAAGTTTACTTAAAGATGAGCTGGCAGGACTAGATGTTCTGGCTTTTCTAGAGGAGCTATGAATGCTGTGTATTTACATAGAATCCTATCAGTATGCCACCTGGAAAGTTGTTGTAAAAAAAATGTTTTGCTAACATAGGCTTAATCATTCTTACCATTTCTAAATTAAATGTAGATTCTTAGGCCTCTCTGAACTGTAGATTCTGTGACCTTGTGTACATGAGTTATAGAATGGGATGTGCCTAGATAACTTGCTTGAGAACCAGACAAGCTGACTCCCAGTAGTCTGGAAATGTAACATGTTAGAAAATATGAAAGTGTTGATAGACACACAGGCAACAAGCTTTCATTGTATTCCTGCACATAGAAAATGTATAAGAGACACAGGGAGGGTTTTTAGAGTCAGACAATCTTTGAACTATGGTTGGATATTGTCTCTTGCTTGCTTGCAAGCAATCAATAAACCTGTTTGTGATTATACTTGCTTGATCCTTTGGGGATTCGTGAGTATAATTGGTTAAATTCTTTTAACAGTTTGGGGGCTCTGGCCGGGAACCAATATCTCTTTCCTTGTGTCAGGTTCGGAGCTGTGTGCACTTGGATTTTGAATAAATCCTTTTAAATCAAAGTCCCCCGGGCTAAAGATTGCCTGTCAATAGGGGCCAGATCTTCTGACACTTCGAAGAGTGATGGTTTTTTGTGCTTATCACGAATCTCGTGGGACCAACTTAGGTACTGTGATGTCTTGTTTGTCTTTTGAATTAGTGTGTCTTTTAAATTGGTAACTGAAATTTGGAGCGAGGACTCGTGTACTATAGTTTAAGGGAAGTCCACGGTCTGGGACCCGCTCGCTGAGGAGCGCGGACTCCCTTTGTCTGAGACTGCTAGAGAAGTCCACGGTCTGGGACCCACTCGATGAGGAGTGCGGGCTCTTGTTATTGCTATCTCAGACTGCTATAGAGTGAAAAAGAAGTCCGTGGTCTGGGACCCGCTCAAAGGCCTTAGTGTGCACAATAAAAGAGTGACATAACCATGGGAAATTTGTGTTGTTGTTGTTTTACAAGATCCTCGAGGCAAGGGATTCTCTGTGGAGATCCTAAGTTTATGCATAAACGTAATCCAGATACTGTGTGTATTTAAAGAAATGGAAAAAGAAGTTTGGATTTGATGGGAAATTAACTGTTGCATCATGTTAGAAGTTATTACAAGATATACAAAATTATGAGATCACTAACCCTAAGACTGTTTCCTACAATCTTAAAAGGGAAACAAATAATCAATTGAAGACGTAATTTTTCTTTTTTTTTTTTTTACAACAGAAGAGCTATATATTGTATAGCAAACAGTGCACTGTGCTTGAGTTTTTAATCATTTTTACTTTTGTTTACCACTGTCCCTCTTTTATCAAAAGCTTTGTATATGCAGCACCTGAATTTCATTGCTGGAGATAATGTTGTTTATTTTTCTTGAATCTGTTTGTTAAAAAAGGTATGTCACTTATTCATGCTCTTCTTTAATTCTTATCGGTATAGTATTACTAAGTTTAAATACTTTGCATTCCATAATTAGAGGTTCTTTTCCTTCAGAGAGACAGGAGAAAAAGAAAAAAAAAAAACTCCGGTCAGGAATGCAGCCTTGATAGGGTTTTTTTTTTCCTACAGCTGATTCTGCCACGCTATGTTGAATTTCAATTGTGTGATTTACTGAAAGGTGCATGACGGCATTTTTTGGGATTGTGTAGTTATTACAATTTTTGTATACCTTGTATACCAGGATTTTGTGCTGTCCCAGTGCCTTTCTAGGCAACTGCCTGGGTTGCCTCACTTTGTTTAAATTGTTGCTTTTTCCCTTATTACATTGGATTTAAATTTGTATTCTTATAGCTCACTTTTCTGCGCTTGGGCTCAAAAGCATGTTGCATCTGCTGTAATTTTATTGTGAGTTTTATAACAAGATAGGAATTTAGGGACTTATGCCACTCATATTACTGATTATGGGGAGAGTGGCAAAGTAAAAGTCCCCATTCAAACAGGGTCAGAATGATATCATGTTCATTTACCGACCATAGTCCCTAAAGGTATCCCACACCCCAAAAGTTAAATCATTGGATTTTAAAACTCGGATTTGTAACTTATGGGGTGGAAACAGAAAGAGCTCTTAGGCAAATTCTTGGCCTGATTGGTGCCTTATCGGTGGAGATTGGGCAACCCACAGATGGCAACAACAGACCACTGAAGTGTGATAACGCTGTCCTTGCCCAAGCATTATTTACTGTCTCATTGGCTTGTATTAGAACTAAAATTGATATCAAGGACCATGTCTTGCCTCTGATAACCCTCATGGTCAAGACATTTATTGAAGGAGGAATAAGAGAAGTTTTTCAGCCTGCACATGGTAAACACACTTTGTGTAATTGTATCCACTTCACTGCACAACAGGAGATAGATTGGCCTTGAAGGGGGAGACAAAGCAATTGTGTTTGAAAATTTTCCAGGTTATTGGACCCCTGCACACTAAAGTAAATTCTGACTTTAAAATAAAGTCCAAACTTCTCAACTTTCAGGCTAGAGGTGAGATACCTGATTCTTCTCTTAAATGTAATGCTTATTGCTTAATTAATTAATTAGCCCTGTGAAACCTTTTCTTTCTTTCTATCTTGTCCTGCCAAGCTCTGATTGATAGGAAGAGAGAGGAGAGGCTGTTAAAACAGCATTGAATTCATTTGAGACTCAAAAGTAACATTTTACACAGCTGTAATTATTGGGAATATTTAGATTAAAAAGTTATATTCTTAGACAATTTTAAAGGTTAATTCAATTGGAAATTCTTTGGTCCTGGTCCCACCCAGCTAGAGAATTCCCTTGATAAAACAGCAGTTAAGCTGACACTTGGGGACTTATAATCCCACCCACCCCAGGGTTTTCCACTCATTTATAGCCAAACCAAACCTCATTAACTTTACTCCTCAATCATAAACAGGCAGTCTTGCAGCCTGTTAACTCCAACATAATACACCTGTTCATACCCATTTCAACCAATCAGGATGACTTTTATTCTCTGCAATAATTGTGGTGCTTTAGTTTCAAGGCAAATCATCTGGAGATTGAAAGCTTGTCCTATCTGTCTTCAGCTATCTACTTTAAAACAAGAGCTCTGTAAAGTAATGCAAGAATTAGATGCAATTAAAGCAACTTATAGGACTGTGCAGAATCATAACTTCTCACCACTGCCTCAAAGAATAAAACCACATAAGAACAGATGGTTCACAGTAGGCTCAGGCAGACTTCGTCATGTGACACAAAAGCATCCACCAGCACAAGTGTTGCCACTACAAAATTCTTTTGCTCCACTACAGCATTGCGATGTTCCTGAAAATAAAACTGAGGCGGAAGAAAAAGCAAGGAAGGTGGAACAAAAAGATAAGAAGGTACCCAAAGAGAAAAGACACCCCCAAATCACTAAAACCAAAACACATACTAGGAAATGTAGATGGAAAGCGATGACCACAAATGCTCATAGTCTAAGCAATAAAATTCATGACCTTCAAGCCCTGATGTTGGAGGCAGACTTGGGCATAGTTGCAGTCACAGAGACATGGCTCAATGGTTTCCATGAATGGGATGTACACATACCAGGCTATAATCTTTTTAGGAAGGACAGAGAGAGGCGTAAAGGTGGAGGAGTAGCTCTGTATGTGAGAAATGATATCGCAGCGACTGAAATGACAGGAAACTGGGGAATGGAAGAAGCGATATGGATCACCTTAAAAAGAAAGGATGGAACCTCTGTCCACGTGGGCGTTGTCTACAGACCCCCGTCACAATTGGAGGAACTAGATAAAGATCTGATCGCTGATATTCATAAGTTGGCGAAGAAAAGAGAGGTGCTGTTGTTGGGAGATTTTAATCTGCCAGATGTAGATTGGAAGGTTCCGTCTGCCAAATCTGAAAGAAGTAGACAGATTGTGGATGCTTTCCAAAGTGCTCTGCTCAGACAAATGGTGACGGAACCCACGAGGGAGGGAGCAACGTTGGATCTGGTGTTCACAAATGGGAATAGTGTGTCAAATGTCAGAGTGGGTGCACACCTGTAAAGCAGTGACCATCAAACGGTTTGGTTTGATATGACGGCTGAAGTGCAGGGCGGACACTCTAAACTCAAAGTCCTGGATTTCAAGCGTGCTGACTTTAGTAAAATGGGCGAATACCTGAGGAAGGAGCTGATGGGCTGGGAGGACGTACGAGAAGTGGAAGGACAGTGGTCCAGGCTGAAAGAAGTAATAAATAGGGCCACAGACCTTTATGTAAGGAGAGTAACTAAAAGCAAAAGAAAAAGGAAACCAATATGGTTCTCCAAGCAAGTGGCAGAGAAAATAAAGGCTAAAGAGTTGGTGTTCCAGAAATATAGAAAATCTCAAGAACAGGAACACGGGGAGGAATACCAGATGAAACTGAAAGAAGCCAAGAGAGAGGTATGTCTGGCGAAGACGCAAGCGGAAGAACAAATGGCTAGAAATGTAAGAAGGGGAGACAAAAACTTCTTCAGGTATATTAGTGAAAGGAGAAAGACTAAAAACGGAATTGTGAGACTAAAAGATACAACAAAACGCTATGTAGATAATGATGAAGAAAAAGCCAATTTGCTAAATAGATACTTTTGCTCTGTTTTCACAGAAGAAAATCCTGGAGAAGGACCGCTAGGGACTGGCAAAAGTACACCTGAGAATGGAGCAGATAGAGCACCGTTCACAGAAGAGAGTGTTTATCAACAACTTGGAAAGCTAAAGGTGGACAAAGCCATGGGACCGGACGGGATCCACCCCAGGATATTGAGGGAGCTCAGAGAGGTTCTGGCGGGTCCTCTTAAAGATTTGTTTAATAAATCCGTGGAGACGGGAGAGGTTCCGAGGGACTGGAGAACGGCGGAGGTGGTCCCTCTTCACAAAAGTGATGATAGGGAAGAGGCTGGAAACTACAGGCCGGTAAGCCTCACTTCGGTTATTGGTAAAGTAATGGAAGCGATGCTGAAGGAAAGGATAGTGAATTTCCTGGAAGCAAATAAGTTGCAAGATCCGAGACAACATGGTTTCACCAAAGGGAAATCGTGCCAAACGAATCTCATTGAATTCTTTGACTGGGGTGACGGGAGAATTAAATCAAGGACATGCTAAGGACGTAATCTATTTAGATTTCAGCAAAGCTTTCGACACGGTTCCCCACAGGAGGCTCTTGAATAAACTAGATGGGCTGAAGATAGGACCCGAAGTGGTGAACTGGATTAGGAACTGGTTGACGGGCAGACGCCAGAGGGTGGTGGTGAATGGAGTTTGCTCGGAAGAGGGAAAGGTGAGTAGTGGAGTGCCTCAGGGATTGGTGCTGGGGCCGATTCTGTTCAATATATTTGTGAGTGACATTGCCGAAGGGTTACGAGGTAAAGTTTGCCTTTTTGCGGATGACACCAAGATTTGCAACAGAGTGGACACCCCGGAGGGAGTGGAAAACATGAAAAAAGATCTGAAGAAGCTAGAAGAATGGTCTAACGTTTGGCAATTAAAATTCAATGCGAAGAAATGCAAAGTGATGCACTCAGGGAGTAGAAATCCAAGGGAGACGTATGTGTTAGGCGGGGAGAGTCTGATTGGCACGGACGGGGAGAGGGATCTTGGGGTGATAGTATCCGAGGACCAGAAGGCGACGAAACAGTGTGACAAGGCGGTGGCCGTAGCTAGAAGATTGCTAGGCTGTATAGGGAGAGGTGTGACCAGCAGAAGAAGGGAGGTTTTAATGCCCCTCTATAAGACGTTGGTGAGGCCCCACCTGGAGTACTGAGGACATGAAATGAGATTGAAGGGGGGGTAGACTCAGGAAAGATGTCAGGAAGTATTTTTTCACGGAGAGGGTGGTGGATGCTTGGAATGCCCTCCCGCGGGAGGTGGTGGCGATGAAAACGGTAACGGAATTCAAACATGCGTGGGATGTGCATAAAGGAATCCTGTGCAGAAGGAATGGATCCTCAGAAGCTTAGCTACAATTGGGTGGCAGAGCAGGTGGGGGGAAGAAGGGTTGGTGGTTGGGAGGCGAGGATAGGGGAGAGCAGACTTATACGGTCTGTGCCAGAGCCGGTGATGGAAGGCGGGACAGGTGGTTGGGAGGCAGGAAAAACTGCTGGGCAGACTTATACGGTCTGTGCCCTGAGAAAGACAGGTACAAATCAAGGTAAGGTATACACATGAGTTTATCTGGGCAGACTGGATGGACCATGCAGGTCTTTTTCTGCCGTCATCTACTATGTTACTATGTATCCAATGCATAGTGGCCCAACCTCTGTGAGTAGGGAACTAGTGCACAGTTTGAAATTGTATTGGATACAAAAGGGTTTTGCATAGCTCGTGTATGGTTGCCTGACAGAATCAGCTCTCTATTTTCAATCATAGGCAGTCTGTCTCCGTGTGTAATTAAGCAAGTGAGAGAGAACTTTTTTTCCTCTCCTCTCTTCTGGGCACGGAAACAGACATTGTGTTCCTCTGTGTGTGGGTGTGAAAACGTCAAGTCTATGCTTTCCTTTAGGGACATATTGGCTGCCTGTGTTCCTTGGCCTTAGATTAAGTAACATAGTAACATAGTAGATGACGGCAGAAAAAGACCTGCACGGTCCATCCAGTCTGCCCAAGAAGATAAATTCACATATGCTACTTTTTTTATTTGTACTGTCCTCTTCAGTGCACAGACCGTATAAGTCTGCCCAGCACTATCCCCGCCGCCCAATCACCAGCCCCGGCACAGACCGTATAAGTCTGCCCAGCACTAGTCCCGCCTCCCAACCACCAGCCCTGGCACAGACCATATAAGTCTGCCCAGCACTAGTCCTGCTTCCCAACCACTAGCCCTAGCACAGACCGTATAAGTCTGCCCAGCACTAGCCCCGCCTCCCAACCACCAGCTCTGCCAGCCATTCTAGGCTAAGCTCCTGAGGATCCCTTTCTTCTGCACAGGATTCCTTTATGTTTATCCCACGCATGTTTGAATTCCGTTACCGTTTTCATCTCCACCACCTCCTGCGAGAGGGCATTCCAAGCATCCACCACTCTCTCCGTGAAAAAATAATTCCTGACATTCTTCTTGAGTCTGCCCCCCTTCAATCTCATTTCCTGCCCTCTCGTTCTACCGCCTTCCCATCTCCGGAAAAGGTTCGTTTGCGGATTAATACCGTTCAAATATTTGAACGTCTGTATCATATCACCCCTGTTCCTCCT
Source organism: Microcaecilia unicolor (assembly GCF_901765095.1). Classification (NCBI taxonomy): domain Eukaryota; kingdom Metazoa; phylum Chordata; class Amphibia; order Gymnophiona; family Siphonopidae; genus Microcaecilia; species Microcaecilia unicolor. The sequence goes on along the minus strand of NC_044031.1, from coordinate 26,842,109 downwards.
TTCCTCCAGGGTATACATGTTCAGGTCCGCAAGTCTCTCCTCATACGTCTTGTAACGCAAATCCCATACCATCCTCGTAGCTTTTCTTTGCAACCGCTTCAATTCTTTTTACATCCTTAGCAAGATACGGCCTCCAAAACTGAACACAATACTCCAGGTGGGGCCTCACCAACGACTTGTACAGGGGCATCAACACCTCTTTTCTTCTGCTGGTCACACCTCTCTCTATACAGCCTAGTAACCTTCTAGCTACGGCCACCGCCTTGTCACACTGTTTCACATCGCCTTCAGATCCTCAGATACTATCACCCCAAGATCCCTCTCCCCATCCGTACCTAGCAGACTCTCACCGCCTAACACATACGCCTCTCTTGGATTTCTACTCCCTAAGTGCATCACTTTGCATTTCTTCGCATTGAATTTTAATTGCCAAACCTTAGACCATTCTTCTAGCTTTTTCAGATCCTTTTTCATGTTTTCCACTCCCTCCGGGTGTCCACTGTGTTACAAATCTTAGTATCATCCGCAAATAGGCAAACTTTACCTTCTAACCCTTCGGCAATGTCACTCACAAATATATTGAACAGAATCGGCCCCAGCACAGATCCCTGAGGCACTCCACTACTCACCTTTCCCTCCTCCGAGCGAACTCCATTCACCACCACCCTCTGGTGCCTGTCCGTCAACCAGTTCCTAATCCAGTTCACCACTTTGGGTCCTATCTTCAGCCCATCCAGTTTATTTAAGAGCCTCCTGTGGGGAACCGTGTCAAAAGCCTTGCTGAAATCTAAGTAGATTACGTCTATGGCACGTCCACGGTTCAATTCTCCGGTCACCCAATCAAAGAATTCAATGAGATTCATTTGGCACGATTTCCCTTTGATAAAACCATGTTGTCTCGGATCTTGCAACTCATTTTCTTCCAGGAAATTCACTATCCTTTCCTTCAGCATCGCTTCCATTACTTTTCCAATAATTGAAGTGAGGCTTACCGGCCTGTAGTTTCCAGCTTCTTCTCTATCACCACTTTTGTGAAGAGGGACCACCTCCGCCGTTCTCCAATCCCTCGGAACCTCTCCCATTTCTAAGGATTTATTAAACAAATCTTTAAGAGGACCCGCCAGAACCTCTCTGAGCTCCCTCAATATCCTGGGGAGGATCCCATCCGGTCCCATGGCTTTGTCCACCTTTAGTTTTTCTAGTTGTTGATACACACTCTCTTCTGTGAACGGTGCTATATCCACTCCATTCTCAAATGAACTTTTGCCAGTCCATCGTGGTCCTTCTCCCGGATTTTCTTCAGTAAAAACAGAACAAAAGTATCTATTTAGCAAATTTGCCTTTTCTTCATCATTATCTACATAGCGGTTTGCAGTATCTTTTAGTCTCAAAATTCCCTTTTTAGTCATTCTCCTTTCACTAATATACCTGAAGAAATTTTTGTCACCCCTCCTTACCTTTCTAGCCATTTGTTCTTTCGCTTGCGCTTTCGCCAGACGTACCTCTCTCTTGGCTTCTTTCAGTTTCCTCCGGTATTCCTCCCCGTGTTCCTCGTCTTGAGTTTTTTTGTATTTCTGGAATGCAAACTCTTTAGCCTTTATTTTCTCAGCCACTTGCTTGGAGAACCATAGCGGTTTCCTTTTTCTTTTGCTTTTATTTACTTTCCTTACATAAAGGTTTGTGGCCCTATTTATAGCTTCTTTCAGCCTGGACCACTGTCCTTCCACTTTTCGTACATCCTCCCAGCCCATCAGCTCCCTCCTTAGGTATTCCCCCATTTTACTAAAGTCAGCACGCTTGAAATCCAGGACTTTGAGTTTTGAGTGGCAACCCTCCTCTTCAGCCGTCATATCAAACCAAACCGTTTGATGGTCACTGCTGCCCAGGTGGGCACCTACTCGGACATTTGACACGCTATCCGCATTTGTGAGCACCAGATCCAGCGTCGCTCCCTCCCTCGTGGGTTCCATGACCATTTGTCTGAGCAGAGCACTTTGGAAAGCATCCACAATCTCTCTACTTCTTTCTGATTCCGCAGACGGAACCTTCCAATCTACATCCGGCAGATTGAAATCTCCCAGCAACAGCACCTCTCTCTTCTTTCCTAACTTTTGAATATCTGCGATCAGGTCTTTATCTAATTCTTCCAATTGTGTTGGAGGTCTGTATACAACACCCACGTGGACAGAGGTTCTATCATCTCTTTTTAAGGTGATCCATATCGCTTCTTCCTACCCCAGGTCCCTGTCATTTCGGTTGCTGTGATATCATTTCTCACATATAGAGCTACTCCTCCACCTTTACGACCCTCTCTATCCTTCCTAAATAGATTATGGCCTGGTATGTTTGCATCCCATTCATGGGAACCATTGAGCCATGTCTCTGTGATTGCAACAACGTCCAAGTCTGCCTCCAACATCAGGGCTTGAAGGTCATGAACTTTGTTGCCAAGACTGTGAGCATTTGTGGTCATCACTTTCCATTTACATTTCCTGTTATGTGTTTCAACATTTGATATTTTGGTGTGTTTTCTGTCTTTGGGTCCCTCCATATCTTTTTGTTCCACCTTAATTTCTTTTGCTGTTTCTTCTGGCTCAGTTCTATTTTTAGGAACCTCACAGAGCTCTAATGGAGCAAAAGAATTCTGTAGTACAATAATGGTTAGTGTTTTAAGAACCTTATGCAAACCTTATGGGTCTCCCCGGCTGTGCAAATCACCGCTGCTTAATTGCATTACACCAAATTTGTTTTCCTCCACTACAGAGGAGGGATGCAAATTCCTAAGTTATTCATAAGACTTGCAGACTATTTCTTGCCTATTCCCTGTATCTACCTCATTAAGATTTCCTCTCTGAACACACCACCCGAACTCTCGTCCACGCTATCATTACCTCTCGCCTGGACTACTGCAACTTACTCCTCACCGGCCTCCCACTTAGCCATCTATCCCCCCTTCAATCTGTTCAGAACTCTGCTGCACGTCTCATATTCCGCCAGAACCGATATACTCATATCACCCCTCTCCTCAGGTCACTTCACTGGCTTCCGATCAGATACCGCATTCAATTCAAGCTTCTCCTTCTTACCTACAAATGCACTCAGTCTGCTGCCCCTCACTATCTTTCTACCCTCATCTCCCCTTACGTTCCCGCCCGTAACCTCCGTTCACAGGATAAATCCCTCCTCTCAGTACCCTTCTCCACCACCGCCAACTCCATGCTCCGCTCATTCTGCCTTGCCTCACCACCCTATGCTTGGAACAACCTTCCTGAACCCTTACGCCAAGCCCCCTCCCTGCCCGTCTTCAAGTCTTTGCTTAAAGCCCACCTCTTCAATGCTGCGTTTGGCACCTAACCCTTACCGTTCAGTGAATCCAGACTGCCCCAATTTGACTGCCCCTATCGGACCGAACCGTTCACTTGTCTATTAGATTGTAAGCTCTTTGAGCAGGGACTGTCTCTCTTTCTTAAATTGTACAGTGCTGCGTAACCCTAGTAGCACTCTACATAAGTACATAAGTACATAAGTAGTGCCATACTGGGAAAGACCAAAGGTCCATCTAGCCCAGCATCCTGTCACCGACAGTGGCCAATCCAGGTCAAGGGCACCTGGCACGCTCCCTAAACGTAAAAACATTCCAGACAAGTTATACCTAAAAATGCAGAATTTTTCCAAGTCCATTTAATAGCGGTCTATGGACTTGTCCTTTAGGAATCTATCTAACCCCTTTTTAAACTCCGTCAAGCTAACCGCCCGTACCACGTTCTCCAGCAACGAATTCCAGAGTCTAATTACACGTTGGGTGAAGAAAAATTTTCTCCGATTCGTTTTAAATTTACCACACTGTAGCTTCAACTCATGCCCTCTAGTCCTAGTATTTTGGATAGCGTGAACAGTCCGCTTCACATCCACCCGATCCATTCCACTCATTATTTTATACACTTCTATCATATCTCCCCTCAGCCGTCTCTTCTCCAAGCTGAAAAGCCCTAGCCTTCTCAGCCTCTCTTCATAGGAAAGTCGTCCCATCCCCACTATCATTTTCGTCGCCCTTCGCTGTACCTTTTCCAATTCTACTATATCTTTTTTGAGATACGGAGACCAGTACTGAACACAATACTCCAGGTGCGGTCGCACCATGGAGCGATACAACGGCATTATAACATCCGCACACCTGGACTCCATACCCTTCCTAATAACACCCAACATTCTATTCGCTTTCCTAGCCGCAGCAGCACACTGAGCAGAAGGTTTCAGCGTATCATCGACGACGACACCCAGATCCCTTTCTTGATCCGTAACTCCTAACGTGGAACCTTGCAAAACGCAGTGCTTTTTTTGTGCCGGTACGCAACGGTACGGCGTACCGGCACCTTTTTCTCCTCCTCCCCTCCCCTCCCATTACTTCCAGCGATTCTCCGCCTCTCCCCTGCCCTCCCATCGACGTACAGCGATTTTTCCGTACCTCCCCTGCCCTCACCTCTCCATATCCAGCGATTCTTCGTCCCTCAGCGTCCTCCTCCTTCACTGCCTGCCAGCCAGCGTCGGACTCAGAAGCGAACGGTGCAGGCAGCGATTGGCTGGCAGCGGTCGTAGCTTCCCTCTGCAAGTCCCGCCTATGCGTAAACAGGAAGTTGTAGGCGGGACATGCAGAGGGAAGCTACGACGCTGCCAGCCAATCGCTGCCTGCACCGTTCGCTTCTGAGTCCGACGCTGGCTGGCAGGCAGTGAAGGAGGACGCTGAGGGACGAAGAATCGCTGGATATGGGAGAGGTGAGGGCAGGGGAGGTACGGAAAAATCGCTGTACGTCGATGGGAGGGCAGGGGAGAGGCGGAGAATCGCTGGAAGTAATGGGAGGGGAGGGCAGGGGAGAGAGAATTGCTGGAAATCAATGGGATGGGAGGGAAGGGCAGAGGAGAGAGAATTGCTGGACATGGGATGGGAGGGAAGGGCAGGGGAGAGAGAATTGCTGGACATGGGATGGGATGGGAGGGAAGGGCAGGGGAAAGAGAATTGCTGGAAATCAATGGGATGGGAGGGAAGGGCAGGGGAGAGAGAATTGCTGGACATGGGAAGGGCAGGGGAGAGAGAATTGCTGGACATGGGATGGGAGGGAAGGGCAAGGGAGAGAGAATTGCTGGACATGGGATGGGAGGGAAGGGCAAGGGAGAGAGAATTGCTGGACATAGGATGGGATGGGAGGGAAGGGCAAGGGAGAGAGAATTGCTGGACATGGGATGGGAGGGAAGGGCAGGGGAGAGAGAATTGCTGGACATTGATGGGAGGGCAGGGATGAGATAATTGCTGGACATGGAGGGGAGGGCAGGGAAGATAGAATTTCTGGACATGGAGGGGAGAGAGGAGAATCGCTGGACGGGGAGGGGAGGACAGGGAAGAGAGAATTGCTGGACATGGATGAGAGGGGAGAGAGGAGAAATGCTAGAAATGGATGGAGAGGAGAGCAGGAGATAGAGGAGAATTGCTGGACATGGATGGATGGAGGAGTTGGCTAGGAGAGAGGAGAAATGCTGACTTGGATGGAGGAGAGGGGAGAGAGAATTATTGCTTTATATGGATACAGATGAGGGAAGAGAGATGAGAAATGCTGGACATGGATGGAGGGAAAGAGAGAGGAGAAGTGCTGGACATGAATGGAGGGGAGGAAAGAGAAAAGAAGATGCACATGGATGGAGATGAGGGAAAGGGAAGAGAGGAGAAAAACTGCACATGGATGGAGAAAATAGGCAAAAGCTGGATCCATGTTATACCTCCTCCAGTCAATTCCATGGAGGAGGACCCAGCTTTTACTTATGGATGCAGGGCAACAAAAGAAGAAGAAAGGAGGAAAGTAAAGAAATAAATGGAAAGGAAGCCCTGGAAACGGAGTTAAGAGAACAGATAGAGAGCAGCAGAATCAGAGACTGGGACCAATATGGATAGAAAAACAAAGTCACCAGACAACAAAGGTAGAAAAAAATCATTTTATTTTCATTTTAGTATTTGGAATTTGTCTTATTTTGCACTGGGTATATACTGGAGCTGTAACAGCTTACAGAAATTATTTATAATGAAAAAAAATCACATTATTTTTTCTCCTATACTAGTATAATATTTTCAATGATGTCTGTTTATATGCGCCATGGCTGGTATAAGGGGTGTGGCTAATGTGGGTGTGGCTATAATAGGGGCGGTGCCATGTGTGGTGACCCCGCCCACAATGAGTACCGGCACCTTTTTTTCTACAAAAAAAGCACTGGCAAGACGTAGCTATAATTCGGGTTCCTCTTACCCACATGCATCACTTTGCACTTGTCAACATTGAACTTCATCTGCCACTTGCACGCCCATTCTCCCAGTCTCGCAAGGTCCTCCTGTAATCGTTCACATTCCTCCTGCGACTTGACGACCCTGAATAATTTTGTGTCATCGGCGAATTTAATTACCTCACTAGTTATTCCCATCTCTAGGTCATTTATAAATACAATAAAAAGCAACGGACCCAGCACAGACCCCTGCGGGACCCCACTAACTACCCTCCTCCACTGGGAATACTGGCCACGCAATCTACTCTCTGCTTCCTATCTTTCAACCAGTTCTTAATCCATAATAGTACCCTACCTCCGATTCCATGACTCTGCAATTTCTTCAGGAGTCTTTCGTGCGGCACTTTGTCAAACGCCTTCTGAAAATCCAGATATACAATATCCAACCGGCTCCCCATTGTCCACATGTTTGCTTACCCCCTCAAAAAAAATGCATTAGATTGGTGAGGCAAGACTTCCCTTCACTAAATCCGTGCTGACTTTGTCTCATCAGTCCATGTTTTTATATATGCTCTGCAATTTTATTCTTAATAATAGCCTCCACCATCTTGCCCGGCACCGACGTCAGACTCACCGGTCTATAATTTCCCGGATCTCCTCTGGAACCCTTCTTAAAAATCGGAGTAACATTGGCTACCCTCCAGTCTTCCGGTATTACACTCGATTTTAGGGACAGATTGCATATTTCTAACAGTAGCTCCGCAAGTTCATTTTTTAGTTCTATTAATACTCTGGGATGAATACCATCAGGTCCCGGTGATTTACTACTCTTCAGCTTGCTGAACTGACCCATTACATCCTCCAAGGTTACAGAGAATTTGTTTAGTTTCTCCGACTCCCCCGCTTCAAATATTCTTTCCGGCACCGGTGTCCCCCCCAAATCCTCCTCGGTGAAGACCGAAGCAAAGAATTCATTTAATTTCTCCGCTACGGCTTTGTCCTCCTTGATCGCCCCTTTAACACCATTTTCGTCCAGCGGCCCAAACGACTCTTTGGCCGGTTTCCTGCTTTTAATGTATCTAAAAAAATTTTACTATGTATTTTTGCTTCCAACGCTAATTTCTTCTCAAGTCCTTTTTTGCCCTCCTTATCTCCGCTTTGCATTTGGCTTGGCATTCCTTATGATCTATCCTGTTACTTTCAGTTGGTTCTCTTCTCCACTTTCTGAAGGATTGTTTTTTGGCTCTAATGATTTCCTTTATCTTACTGTTTAGCCACGCCGTCTGACGTTTAGTCTTTTTTCCCTTTTTTCTAATACGTGGAATATATTTGTCCTGAACCTCCAGGATGGTGTTTTTAAACAGCATCCACGCCTGATGCAAGTTTTTTACTCTGCGAGCTGCTCCTTTCAGTCTTTTTTCACCATTTTTCTCATTTTGTCGTAATCACCTTTTCTATAGTTAAACGCTAGCGTACTTGATTTCCTAGTTCACTTCCTTCAATGCCAATATCAAAACCGATCATATTATGATCACTGTTATCAAGCGGCCCTCGTATCGTTACCCCCCCTGCACTAGATCATGAGCACCACTAAGGACTAAGTCTAGTATTTTTCCTTCTCTTGTCGGCTCCTGAACTAGCTGTTCCATGAAGCTGTCCTTGATTTCATCAAGAAATCTTATGTCCCTTGCATGTACAGATGTTACATTAACCCAGTCTATATGCGGGTAATTGAAATCCCCCATTATTATTGTGTTGCCCAGTTTGTTTGCGTCCCTGATTTCCTTTAACATTTCCGCATCCGTCTGTTCGTCCTGGCCAGGCGGACGGTAGTACACTCCTATCACTATCCTTTTCCCCTTTGCACATGGAATTTCAATCCACAGTGATTCCAAGGAGTGTTTTGTTTCCTGCAGAATTTTCAATCTATTTGATTCAAGGCTCTCGTTAATATACAATGCTACCCCTCCACCAATCCGATTCACCCTATCACTACGATATAATTTGTACCCCGGTATGACAGTGTCCCACTGGTTATCCTCCTTCCACCAGGTCTCAGAGATGCCTATTATATCTAATTTTTCATTTAGTGCAATATATTCTAACTCCCCCATCTTATTTCTTAGGCTCCTGGCATTCGCATATAGACATTTCAAACTATGTTTGTTGTTCCTAAGTACATCATGCTTAGTACTTGACAGTATTAATTGGCAATCTTTTGTCTGATTTTATTGTTATTTAAAGATACCCGATCTACTACAATCTCTTTTGCAACCTCACTATCAGGATACTCTATCTTCCCTGTTATGGTGATATCTTTGAAAGATACCTTATCCCGAACCATGCTCTTTTGAGCGACTGTCGGCCTTCCCCCCATTTCTAGTTTAAAAGCTGCTCTATCTCCTTCTTAAACGCCGATGCCAGCAGCCTGGTCCCACTCTGGTTAAGATGGAGCCCATCCTTTCGGAATAGGCTCCCCCTTCCCCAGAATGTTGCCCAGTTCCTAACAAATCTAAAGCCCTCCTCCCTGCACCATCGTCTCATCCACGCATTGAGACTCTGGAGCTCTGCCTGTCTCTTGGGCCCTGCGCGTGGCACAGGTAGCATTTTCTGAAATGCTACCCTGGAGGATCTGGATTTCAGCTTTCTACCTAAGAGCCTAAATTTTGCTTCCAGAACCTCTCTCCCACATTTTCCTATGTCATTAGTACCCACATGTACCAAGACAGCCGTCTCCTCCCCAGCACTATATAAAATCCTATCTAGGTGACGCGTGAGGTCCGCCACCTTCGCACCAGGCAGGCAAGTCACCAGGCGATCCTCACGTCCACCAGCCACCCAGCTATCTATATGCCTAATGATTGAATCACCAAGTACAACAGCTGTCCTAACCTTTCCCTCCCGGGCAACATTTGGAGATATATCCTCAGTGCGAAAGGATAATACATCCCCTGGTGGGCAGGTCCTGGCTACAGGAGTACTTCCTACTTCACCAGGGTGATGCTCTCCTTCTAGAAATGTTAAGTAGTAGTAGTAGTAGTATACTAAATGTTTGTCTACTGAAATATCCAACGTGTCTATCTATGTATGTTCTGTACCCCAGGTAATTGAGATTCAGAGAAATAAGTTTTAGGTTTCATGTGCCTTGCCTGAAATGGGTACTTCCTGGTTGGATTTTCATTTCAGTTACTTGCTTGTCATCAATGTATTACTACCTCATTGTGGCTATTGTCCGGCAAATGGAATTTGCTGCTAACAGTGTTTTTTTCCTCTCTTCCTTGCCGGATGATGTCACGCTTCTTTCTTATATTGATGACTTGCTCCCTCTGCTAACCCTTGTGTGTATTACATACACACGTTTGCATGAAAAAAAACCCCAAACTTTAATTTATGTTTTCCAGGACCTCTTTCTCAAATTACGCTACCAAATTGAGCTACCCAACAACTGTTTGGCGAGTGTGAGGCTTATTGGAACTTTTAAATTTTTATACCCTGTGGTATTGCATGAATATTTTCTTTTACAGCCCTGGTGCTTCTCCCTTGAAGGAGCACTTTTGTATTGTCATAAGCTTTTGCATATCTTTGCATTTTCTTGAGATATTTGTAGCAGGAAAGAGTTACTATTCTAATGTTCTCCTGTATTGGATTTGCCTTGTTTATCTTTGTGATAAAGTTTTGCACCATGTTATCAGTTGTCCCTTGACAGTGCAGTTCCTCCTAATAGGAGTTCCCAAAGTCCTGATAGCCTATTACAATGGCAACACTGGAAGGGAACAGATTCTTACAGACTTTTGTTTTGCTAATGTATGCAAGGAACCGTTTGTCTACTAAACTACTTAATGTGTTTAACTCATCATGCTTGTGATAAATATATATCTGTGTTACTTTACCTTGGGATATTGCCCCCTCCAGGGTAAAGGAATTTAGCTGAATGTTCAGATTAAGAAGTTGTTAATGTACCTTGAATGAGAATGCTTTGTGATGCTATAGAACATTTCTAGGCATCTGCCTACTTTGCTGACATCATCCTTGATCTAACTTTTCTCCATAAATCATATGTCTCATGATTTTAGCTGGACGCTTAAACCTGGTTGTCCAGAGAGGTGAGGTGTACCATGATAAAGATCTAAATGTAAGTTTTAAATTGTAGGGAATCACATCATGAAGATGAAGGAAGAAATTTCCCAGTCATTCTGCACGGTTACTGTGATGTTTGAAGCTTGTAAAAGTTATTTACTGCCAATGTGCAAGTTGTGTAAGCAGTGTGAATAACCACATGGCAGGAGTGCATGTTTATGTGTTACGAAAGTACACTGTAAGTTAGTTAGAAGGTCTGTGGAAGTGAACATATGTAGAAGTGTTTGAACAGGACTATACTTTTTGGGATAGGCCAGAATAGCAATTCATTTTATTCTGTATTACCTATCAATAGAAGCATAAAATCTGAGTATAGAATTGAGCTAATGGCATTTTGTTAAGGATTTGACCAGATATTGAGTGAATTATTATCCTTTATGCCCTGAGGCCTACATAGAGGACTTACTCTGGTGAATTGATTTATTGTTTGGAGTCATTTTCCTTGTTTTTTTCAGGTTCATCAAATTGTCCTTTCACCTTAGTTGACGGGCAGGACGTGACATCATTTGAACTGTGATCACTGACAGCACTAGTCTTCGCTGCCATTGTGCTAAGGCCTGCTGTCTTACCATTCCTGAAGTAGACCTGACCACTGCATTCTTCTCTGTTCTCAGGATTGTTGCCCATTACTGCAATGAACTTTTAGAATTGTAACCTTTATATCCTCATGCCTATAAACAACTCTGTTAAGTTGCACCATTGCGGGAAGGAGATTTTGGTTGCACTCCTTTTGCTGGATACTGCTAAACTCTACTCCACTATTTAAACTGGTGGTCAGTATAGGAATAATGTTTTTGTTTAATCTTAAAATACTGATACATTTTCAATTGTAATGATTTCTTTTTGCTTACTAGGTATAAGCACCATCAGTCTTAACACCTCTGAAACCACTGAATGTTTCCTGTCTGATATTGTTTCTATACATATTTCTATGGTATCTTATGTATTGTCTCATGTTGCAAAAACAAGATACCCGAGGGGTAAAAGGCCTCCTGATCTGTATGTACTGAATGTGGGAAGAAAGGACATTGTAAGAGGTTTTTTCTCACAGACAGTCCAGACTGCTCCCCAAAGGGATTTGGGAATTTCCCCTATGAAATGTTTGGACGCTAAATGTTAATGAAACCAATTATATACTACCTTGGCTTCTTCTCTATTTCATTTAAGGGTTACTGGCCCAAATTCCACCATTTGAATTTGCTGTTCACTGGGAGAGTGGGTACTGGTCAAGACCAAGCTACAATCCTCCTGGGGAAAAGGTCCTCCTCAAACCTTGCTGGATACCATGATCAAGGGACAAGTAGCCACCCCTGCCAATTAGTCACAATAGAAGGAAAGAAAACGAACAAAACTATATGGACCCTTACTAGACACCTGGACTACAGGACCAGGGACAACCATTATAGGGGAAGAGCGCATTTTCTATGGGTTTGCTACAATAAGAGTTGAACAGGGAGACCTATCACTACCCCAACCCCACACTGGTGAATTGGTAACCTTTTGGCTCATTACATATGACATATTGGGAGGAGCTTGGCACCCTTGGTACTTTCTTAGGCAAAGGGGGAATCACGTACTTGAGTTGTTTCACCTTATTCGGATTAACACTCCTGGACCCTGGGGGCAATACCAGTCCCTTTCCCTTGAATATATCCTCAGACATCACTATTAATGAGCCGTGGGCTAAGCCATGTCTCAACAGGAGGGAAGTATGCGAGTTTGCATTTTTATAATAGCAGTTTCGAGTTATACTGTTACTGTAACAATACTGTAGGTTTTAACTATGCCTTTTACTGAATTATTGACTCGAGGAACCATTGAACTATTGGAATTTTCAAACGCAACGCAGATTGAGGAAGATAATGGCAGAAATTAACTCCCTTTGAGTTTTGTTAGAAAAGCAGTGTGTGATCCCTCAGCTTGCCTCATTGGAAAAGAGTCATGAGGGGGCGGAGAAATCACTAACAACAAATATGAAGAAAATGTTAACTAACAAAGAAGTTTTTCTGTCTAATGTCATTCCAGGTCAGTTTGAAGACTCTGCACACACAAACCTTGGAATCATACTTCCTGCTTTAGATACCTGAAGTCTGCTATCTGTAAAGCCATACCTCATCCTAAATGTTGTGATATTGTGTATACCCCCTTCATATTGTTTACTGGGGACTTACGGTTCTAGAGTTTTCATTTATTTCACTTTTTGTCATTATTCTCACTGCCTTGCTAGCAACTGTTTTGTTGATAAAAAAAAGAGGATTTATTTTTGTATTACTCCCACATTTGTGAACACACTGTTAGTTGTTTGAAATTGTTCACACACAAACCCATTGGGGGGGGGTGGGGAGCTATCCCTTACCGCCTCCATTCTGACTTTTCTTTTCTGTTGTTGGTCAGTAGGGCTCTTCGGTCCACAGCTCCTGAACTTATTAAGCTTGGAAGGGTCCCAGTAGGAGACGAAGTCCTAAGAAAGGTCATCAAGAGAAATAATTGGGCTTCACCTCGCTGGCAAGGTCCATACCAAGTACTCCTGAGTCCCTCACTGCTGAACAACTTGCTGAACACCTGTCACACTGCAAGAAGGTAGCAGAACATGGAGCTGAGATTAGGCAACCAGAGTAGACCAACTTCTCGCAAGGGCAAGTCCAGCTACAAAGGGGAGGTGCTTCAATAGGAACCCTAACCTCAAAGCCGGTGAAGAAAATAATAACCTGAACGAGAATTTAGGGTTGAAATGAGAGCCTCTACACCTGAACCAGATGACCCACGTGACCAATTGACTGAGATAACAGTGTGGAATCCTTTCAGATGACTGGAAGGGAGGAAAGCAATTAGGACCTTGACTGACAGACAGAGGGAAGTCAGGTTGGTCCTAGGATTATCCTCCTGCTCCAGGTCATAGACGCAGTGAAAAGAACTTCAAATTCTGGAGACCAGGACAAGAATAATTCCCAAGACCACTTCAATCGAATGCAAGATTGGAGATAAAATATTTCTTGAAAAGACTTTGAACTTTCTCTGCCTAAAGTGATCAGATTTGAAAATCTGACTATGGAAGAAAAAACAGAACCCTGAATACCATCTTGATTGGTTCCAGAAGAAGGAGCTGATGCTTGGTGGATGTGTGGAAACCTCTTTCAGACTCCATCTTCCACAAGTGTGGCACAGGAAGTGTGTATTAGTATGCTCTCATATGTTAACACCTGCCAGAATGCATTCCACACAAAATGGAGGGCAGTAACACCTGACAGATCATTTGTCCCACATACACCAGGTTGCCTTAAGGGGTACATAAGTACATAAGTACATAAGTAGTGCCATACTGGGAAAGACCAAAGGTCCATCTAGCCCAGCATCCTGTCACCGACAGTGGCCAATCCAGGTCAAGGGCACCTGGCACGCTCCCCAAACGTAAAAACATTCCAGACAAGTTATACCTAAAAATGAGGAATTTTTCCAGTCCATTTAATAGCGGTCTATGGACTTGTCCTTTAGGAATCTATCTAACCCCTTTTTAAACTCCGTCAAGCTAACCGCCCGTACCACGTTCTCCGGCAATGAATTCCAGAGTCTAATTACACGTTGGGTGAAGAAAAATTTTCTCCGATTCGTTTTAAATTTACCACACTGTAGCTTCAACTCATGCCCTCTAGTCCTAGTATTTTTGGATAGCGTGAACAGTCGCTTCACATCCACCCGATCCATTCCACTCATTATTTTATACACTTCTATCATATCTCCCCTCAGCCGTCTCTTCTCCAAGCTGAAAAGCCCTAGCCTTCTCAGCCTCTCTTCATAGGAAAGTCGTCCCATCCCCACTATCATTTTCGTCGCCCTTCGCTGTACCTTTTCCAATTCTACTATATCTTTTTTGAGATACGGAGACCAGTACTGAACACAATACTCCAGGTGCGGTCGCACCATGGAGCGATACAACGGCATTATAACATCCGCACACCTGGACTCCATACCCTTCCTAATAACACCCAATAACAATTAATGTATAAACTACATTTACTATAACTAACAGAAGTTTGTTGAGGAAAGTGATTGCTGAACAACTGGAAGCCACTTGGCATGGCATGGCATGGCATGGCAGAATTGATTAGCGCTGGACATGTTACTGGCGGGAAAAAGGCAAGGTTTTCCAGATGTTGGAGAAATTTGTTGTGTATATATCCTAAACAATACAGCCCCTGATGGAAGTATTACCAAGGCATTGGCCGGACTGACAGCCTTATCAAAAGAACTGGCAGAGAATTCAGGCTTTGATGAGAATGCATGGAAGATTGGTTTGGAAATTGGAGCAGCCTGATTACTTCAATATTGACTTCTGTTGCTGTGGCCGCACACAGCCTATTTCAAAGACTTATTGATGTGACCCTGGTAAAGATTGTATAGCTTCCATTGGTATATCAAGCTCAAGACTACATGAATTTCCAGGACTGAAAGACGGAGTCTTGGAGAGGAATCTACCTTAGAGACTTGAGTAAAATATGTAATAATGATAAACAGGAGGGAAATGTAAAAAAAATGTTTTGCTAACATAGGGTTAATCATTCTTACTATTTCTAAATTAAATGTAGATTCTTAGGGCTCTCTGAACTGTAGATTCTGTGACCTTGTGTACATGAGTTATAGAATGGGATGTGCCTAGATAACTTGTTTTAGAACCAGACAAGCTGACTCCCAGTAGTCTGGAAATGTAACATGTTAGAAAATATGAAAGTGTTGATAGACACACAAGCAACAAGTTTCCTTTGTATTCCTGCACATAGAAAATGTATAAGAGACGCAGGGAGGATTTTTAGAGTCAGACAACCTTCTGACTGCAGTTGGATCTGTCTCCTTGCAAGTAAATAAAGCCTGACTTGGTTTAATGATATTTGTGAGTATGTTAATTAAGATTCTTTTAACAGATGTCTGTTGTCCATTTAACATACTTTATTCAGAATTTTGCAGGCGCACTGAAAAATGATTCTGCATGTGTCCTGAACCCGTGCCTACGCTACCTGCAGGCTGTTTTTCAGCGCACCATAGTAAAAGGACCCCTCAATCTATGTTGGCTTTTGGGCTCATTTTCAAAACAGAAAAATGTCTAAAAAGTGGTGTAAAGCAGCATTTGGAGGTTTTTCTCACAAAAACATCCAAATAAGTATTTTTGAAACCTATTTTTAGATGTTTTTCTATGAAGTCCATCAGAACTGCGTCCAGATCTCAAGGGGGGGGGGGGGTGTCAGGGGTGTGTTCAGGCCAGGAATAACCTCCCCTTATTCCCCCCATTGGTCACTAAACCCCTCCCACCCCCCAAAAATGTGACAAAAAACATTACTTGCCAGCCTCTATACCAACCTCAGATGTTATACTCATGTCCATTAGAACAGCATGCAGGTCACTGTCAGCCCTCCAAAATGCACCAGTAACCCATTGTACCCACATATAGGTGCCCCCTTCATCTGTAAGGGCTATGGTAGTGGTGTACAGTTGGGAGTAGTGGGTTTTGGGGGCTTCAGCAGACAAGGTAAGGAAGCAATGGTGAGATGTGTACCTGGGAGCATTTTACAGTGGCGTAGCTAGGGTAGTTGACACCCGGGGCTGGTCATTTTTTAACATCCCCCTCCAAAATCTAGTACTAGGCATGCCGAGAATACAAAACACTCAGGACCTATAGAGCAATTCTACCATACCATAAGCAGTCATTTCTACGAGTCACACAAGGAAAAGGAAAGCATCTTAAACACTACAGTGAGCAGCAAAAAAATAAAAATATATTTTATTTACAGTTGGTTGTCTCTGATTTCTGCTTTCTTCATCTTCTTTTCACTGTCTTCCTTACATCCAGCATCTGTCTTAGTTCTCTCTCTACCATCCAGTGTCTGCCCTCTCTCCCTGCTCCTTCCATCTACATCTGCCCCTGTCTGCCCTCTCTCTCTCTCTCCCCCTTCCATTCACTGTCTGCCCTTTCTCTCTGCCCCTTCAATCCACCATTTGCCCTCCCTCTCCAATCCATCCAGGGTCTGCCCTCCCTCTCATTCCCCCTTCCATCCAGGATCTGTCCCCTCTCTCTGCCCCTTTTTTTCAGCCCCCAGTTCCAGCCACCCCACCCCTTCCCTCCCCATCTGGGAACTCCCACAACACCCCTCTCCTCTCCTATCTGAGAACCCCCCCACCCTGACCTGACCTGCCTACCAGTGAGCTCCATCCAGAGACTGCTCTCTTCTCCTGCTCCCACCCTGCCTTAAAAAAAAAAAACACACACTAGTCACAAGGATTAAGTTGTTTTCTAAGTTGTAATCAGTCTGTCAGCTTTGGGCTTCTACATTTAAGGTGGAATTATTTATGGCCCAGGAGCAGCTCTTTTTGGAGGGGGAGGGGGCTTTTCTATTGCGTTCAATCAGCACCTCCAATCCTTATCAAACAGTGGGTCTCAGAAAGTTCACTTGTCTCACTTGTGGTTTCCACAATCTGATAGGCTCATTGGTAGCTGGGATACGGATTGGTAAGTCTGTGGGCTAAGGAGGGCAGGATGCTTATTTAGGGGCTTAGGGGGGTGCTGGGGGGAGGTGAGGGCTACAGGGGGTAGGTATGGTGGGGTCTCTTTCTCTATTGTTTATTCCCATTCTGATCTCTTTTGTGGGTACAGTTTGGTGTGTGAGGGTGAGGGGGGGGATGGCGGGAGGGTGGTTTGAGGATGCTAAGTGTGAGGGGCTTGGGGGGGTAGGAACGGCTTGTCTGGGGGGGTGTAGTGGATAAGTGCAGGGGTGGTTGGGGGGTTTGGGTTGGAGGGGAGCTGGGGGGGGGGGGTTCTTGGGAGTTTTGGGTAAAGGGGTGGGGGGGGGGTCTATTCCACCGTTTGTCAATCATAGATGGAAAACATCAAATGGGTGATCTTAGGATCCTAACTTATAATGTTAAAGGTCTGAACACTCCCTATAAAAGGCATTCTTTGTTTGCTGAGCTGCGTTTGGTACACCCTCATGTGGTTTTCTTGCAGGAGACCCATTAAAAAAAAACAAACATGAGGGTTTATTAAACTCTTCACAATACCCGTGTGTATATTTTGCTTCTGATGTACAGGGAGCCAAGAAGAGGGGGGTGGCTATTATGTTTCATAAGGATGTGCAGGTGCAGCTTTTACACTTAAAGAGGGATCCCGAGGGAAGATATATCTTCTTGCATGTGCGGCTGGAGCAGGAGGAGTATACTTTGGCTTGCGTTTACGCCCCGAATGAGCGTCAAGAACAATTTTTTGTAAAACTTCAAAAGGCGCTACAGGGTTTTGCCCGGGGTAAGTTGTTGGTGGCAGGAGATTTTAACGCTACTATGCAGCCTCGGTTAGATCGTTCTGCTCCTTCTGCTTCAATTGATTATAGAATTTCTAAAGCTTTGTGGAGTCCATGGGGAGTCCATGGGTCTCTATGATGTGTGGAGAACTGGGCATCCAATGGTTAAAGATTATACCTTTTACTCTCCTGTCCACCTCTCTCATTCAAGACTGGATTATATTTTTTTAGATAAAACACTGTCAGATGGGGGATGTAATGCATTTTTAGGGCATATTACATTTTCTGACCATGCTCCGGTTTGGGCAATCATTCCATCTCTAAGGGAGGACGTTAAAGATCGGAGATGGACGTTTAATAATTGTATGTTACAAGACTCAGATATTGTAAAAAATTTTGTTCCTTTTTTAAAAGAGTACTTTGATTTCAATCTGGAGTCGGGGCCCCCTTTGGGTATAGTTTGGGATGCTTTCAAGGCAGTTTCTAGAGGGTATTTTATTAAGTGTGCGAGTCAGCGCTCTCGGATACAAAAGGGGCGTTTGGCCAATTGTATGGAGAGGTTGGGCATTCTGGAGGACAGATACAGGGCTTTTGGCTCGGCATCTGATTTTCGGAAGCTTCAGGCTGTGAGACTGGAGATGGCTGCGCTACATTTATTTATTTATTTATTTATTGCATTTGTATCCCACATTTTCCCACCTATTTGCGGGCTCAGTGTGGCTTACAATACATTGTAAATAATGGAAGTACAATTGGTTACAGTACAATAATGGGTTACATTGTGAAGAGTTATATAAGACAGAGTAAATACAGGATATTATTAGGGGATGGAACAGTGGAATATGACAGTGGTGAGTTGAGAGGGGGACAAAGCAGTATCGAGGGAACAGGGAGGTCTGACAATTTTATCTGTGGGTAGGGTTTAGGAGTGGTGAGAGCGCGGGAGAAGAGATTTCAGAGAGTGTATTGGGGCGTGTCTATGAGATTGTATGGGCTTCATGTGTTTTGATCCTTGCCGTAGATTTTCTCGAAGAGATAAGTCTTTAGTAGTTTGCGGAAGTCGGTCAGTTCGTAGGTCGTTTTCAGGCTGCGTGGTAGTGTATTCCAGAATTGTGTGCTCATGTATGTGAAAGTCGATCCGTGCAGTACTTTGTATTTTATGCCTTTGCACTTAGGGAAATGGAGATTGAGGAAGGTTCGAGACGATCTTTTAGCGTTTCTGGGTGGCAGGTCAATTAGGTCGGACATGTATGCAGGGGCTTCACCGTGAATGATTTTGTGGACTAAGGTGCATACTTTGAAAGTGATGCGTTCCTTGAGTGGTAGCCAGTGTAGTTTCTCCCGTAAGGGTTTTGCACTTTCGTATTTTGGTTTTCCGAAGATGAGTCTGGCTGCTGTATTCTGGGCTGTTTGAAGTTTCGTCAGTATTTGTTCCTTGCATCCTGCGTATAATGAGTTGCAATAGTCCAGGTGACTGAGTATGAGTGATTGCACTAGACTGCGGAAGACAGATCTTGGAAAGAATGGTCTAATTCTTTTCAGTTTCCACATGGAGTAGAACATTTTTTTTGTTGTGTTGTTTGCATGAGTCTCGAGAGTTAGGTGGCGGTCGATGGTGACTCCAAGGATTTTTAAAGTTTCTGAGATTGGCAGATTTAGTTTAGGTGTGTTGATGGCGGTAAATTTATTTGTGTTGTATTGGGAGGTAAGTATGAGGCATTTAGTTTTTTCTGTATTCAGTTTCAGTCGGAATGCATCTGCCCAGGTGTTCATGATGTGTAGACTTTGGCTGATTTCGTTAGAGATTTCATTGATGTCTTTTTTGAATGGAATATATATCGTTACATCATCGGCATATATATGTGGATTAAGGTTATGGTTAGATAAAAGTTTTGCCAGGGGGGTCATCATTAGATTGAAAATAGTTGGTGAGAGGGGGGATCCTTGCGGTACTCCACAATCAGGTGTCCATGCAGCTGACGTAGTTAAGTTTGATGTGACTTGATATGAACGTGAGGTTAAGAACCCCTTGAACCAGTTTAGAACATTACCTCCGATGCCAAAGTATTCGAGAATGTTTAATAGGATTTCGTGGTCTACCATATCAAAGGCACTTGACATGTCAAATTGTAGCAGGAGTATATTAGTGCCGGTTGCAATCATTTGTTTGAATTTGGTCATTAGGGTAATTAACACTGTTTCTGTGCTATGATTAGACCGGAATCCTGATTGGGAGTCATGTAGTATGGAGAACTTGTTGAGGTAGTTTGTGAGTTGTTTGGTAACCATCCCTTCGGTTATTTTGGTTATTAATGGTATAGATGCTACTGGTCTGTAGTTTGTTATTTCACTTATGTTTTTATGATGAGAGTCTGAAGTTTGTGCATGCACGCTTGAAGCAAGTTCATTATGAGTATACTAACAAGCCTGGTCGTTTACTGGCCACCAAGTTGAGACAATTGAGAACTGATAGGCAGATTCTGCGAGTGCGAGATGTCGGGGGTGCTCAGTTACAGAATTCTACTCAAATTCGGGAGCGTTTTGCCCAGTTTTATACAAACTTGTATAAAGGGGATGCCACTGTACGAGATCGGGACATTGATTCTTACTTGGCTGCTTGTGGTATGCCGATGCTTTCCGATCACTAGAGAGAGCAGTTGGAGGCTTCGGTAACAGTGGGGGAAGTGTTGCGGGTTATCAAGGAGTTGCCGACGAGTAAGGTACCAGGTTTGGATGGATTCATGAATGAATTTTGTAAGACTTTTACGAGGGAGTTGGCACCATACTTGGTGTTGGTAATTAACTCAGTGCGGGATGGGGCACCTTTGTCTCCATCTATGAGTGAGGCATGGTTGGCTATTATACCAAAACTGGGAAAAGACAAGACTGAATGTGCATCCTATCGGCCCATTTCTATTTTGAATACAGACGTTAAAATCTTGGCGAAGGTGCTAGCTAATCGTCTGGCTATTGTGCTCCCAAGTTTGATTCACCCGGACCAAGTTGGTTTTGTGGCTGGGTGGCAGGCCATGGATAACATTAGAAGAACCTTGGATTTACTTCATGTTTTTCAAGCGAAGAATGTGCCGATGGTTTTCCTGGGTCTAGACGCGGTAAAAGCCTTCGACAGGGTTCATTGGGGGTACCTTGATAGGGTTCTGAATAAATTTGGCTTGGGCCCATTTTTCAGGTCTTGGATCCAGGCGTTTTATGCTTCTCCTACTGCTAGGGTGCGAGTTAATGGTGGTCACTCGAGGGCTTTTAAGTTGGAGCGTGGTACGAGACAGGGACGTCCGCTGTCACCCCTCCTTTTCACGTTGGTAATGGAACCTTTGGCTCCAGCCATTTGAACTAATGTTGATATCTCGGGTGTGTTGGTGGGCGGTAAGGAATTTAAGATAGCACTTTTTGCAGACGATGTCCTCCTGTCTTTGACTAGGCCCCTGGTGTCTCTTCCTAACTTAATGAAAGAGATTGCGGCTTATTCGGCAGTGTCTGGTTACAAAGTGAACGAGAGTAAGTCCATAGGGATGGCGGTTCGGGTGCCACAGGGGTTGAGGGAGACGTTGCAGACCTCCTTTGCATTTAAGTGGTCTATCAAGGATATTCGCTATCTAGGAGTTCAGATCCCTTGGAATGTGTCTGAGTTATTTGTTGCTAATTACTCGGCCCTTCAGAAGGATATCCAGCGAGACTTGGACCAATGGCATTCGGTGGGTCTTTCTTGGTTTGGGCGGATTGCTGCGCTTAAAATGAACGTTCTTCCCCGCTTATTGTATTTGTTCCAAGTGCTACCCCTACAGCTGTCAAAGTCGTTTTTATCTCGCCTGCAAGATAGCTTGATCCGCTTTATTTGGAATCAGAAGCGTCCTCGTTTGCCACGAGCTTTTCTATATAAGTGTAAACAGGAGGGTGGGTTGGGGGTGCCTAATCTTTTGTGGTATTACTGTGCGGCGCAGTCTAGATCGGCTATAGAATGGTTTAAGCGGGAGGACCATAAGTTGTGGGTACATATTGAACAAGCTTTGATAGGCATTCGTCGGCTGGGGCATTTAATGTGGCTACCTGATAAGTATAGGGGTTGGGTTGAGCGGTTTCCGCCTACTGTACAGGTAACATTTTACTACTGGGATCTTCTGTTTCCGGCTAGGCAGCCTTTTTTGTCTCGGCTTGCACCTATTGGTGATAATCCCGTATTTGAGCCGGGGGTGGGACTTACATCTTTTCAGAGTTGGGCAACACTGGGTTTGGACCTCTGGGGGCAACTTTTTGAGGGGGAAGAGTTTGTTTCTTTTGACACATTAGTGGAGGACTATAGGCTTCGGCCTACTGACTGTTACGCTTACTTGCAATTGAAGCATTTTTTGCGCCGCCCTGTTTATAAGGCCTGTTTGACTCGAGAGGTTCACTTGTTGGAGAAGATGTGTGTGGACACTAGGAGTACTAGGGGGATGATAACTTCATTGTACAGGCACTTGGCATTGCGTCTTCAACCTTATATCTTGCATAGAAGGAATTGGGAAAAGGAGCTGGACTTCACTTTGTCGGAGGCTTCCTGGTTGCGTCTAGAAAAGGGACTTATGAAGTCCTCTTTATCTGTTCTTTGAAGGAAAGTGCTATCAAGATATTTTATAGGTGGTACTTTACTCCGGTGAGATTACAGCACATGTTCGGTACGGAGTCGGCTCGGTGTTGGAGGGGATGCAGGGAGCTGGGGACCATGGGACATATTTGGTGGTCGTGCCCTAAGGCGCGGGCTTATTGGAGGGCAGTGCAGTCTCATCTTCAAGCTTGGGTGGGTAGATCTGTGCAGTGGCATCCTGCGGTCTTTTTGCTTGGTCAGAAACCAGAGGGACTTACTGGTAATCAATTTTCGTTGGTAAAGGGTGTCTTACATGCTGCTCACATCAACTTGGCGAAGTGCTGGAAGTCTCCTCAGGTCCCTTCGATAGTGGGGTGGATATCTAAGGTGTGGTATATATGTGAGATGGAACGCCTGACAGCGGTAAAAAAGAAAACATTGTCTAAATGGGAGATGGTGTGGGATCCTTTCGTGTCAGCTTGTACACCATAATTGGTAACTGGTTTTGAGTTTTATTGCTTGAATCAGGATTGATGAATGGTTGGGAGGGTTGTTTTTTTTTAATAGGGGTTACGGTGGGTGGGGGGGCTTTGGGGGGGGTTGAAAACACTTTCAAAATTTTTGAGGTTTGGATGCTAATCAAGGCTGCATTGAAACTGCTTCTTCTGTTTGTCTCATGTGGGAGTTGTTATACTACGCCTTATGTATTCAAGTTATGTATACATTGTTTTGTATTTTGCACTACTTCTTATGCCTTATAGGCTGTTGTATTGCCTTTTCAATGTTTAATAAAGACCTTTACAAATTAAAAAAAAAAGTGCTAAAAATACGTTTTAAAAGTATTTGCATTAAATCTAATTGCAGAATTTAGGTGCTAGGAAGTGGGATTGGTATGCTATATACTCAAATTTGCTCAAGCCATATGCAAATTAGTCCGTTTTTGGGAGGTTCTCATTTGCATATTTATGGATAAAAATTGTTGGAAATGTTTACAGCCTTAATGTTATGGCATGGCTCTGATCAAAAATGTGAAGTTTGATCCAAAAACGAAGGGTTTATCTAGTGTTTTGACTAAAAATTCCCATTAGAGTGTCTGTATGTTAATCTGCATTCAAATAGATCTCTCTGATTGGATGAGCAGCTTCTGTTAGAAAATCTGCCTGGGAATAGAGAACAGAGAGCAACTGAAGATTTAGACTGAGAACGTGCAGCTTTGAGCTCGTGTGTAAGGATTGATAGAAAGAATTGTTGTTTGATCTAAGTTGATTGAAATTATAAAAGAGTGCCTGATTTTGTGGTAAATGAGAAAGTATGAGTGAAAAGAGATTGGTGGAGATCTACAAGTTTGAGGTTTCTCTTCTGAGAAAAGGATCTGAATATTTCAGGATTACTTGAAGTTTATGAAGAATAGAAAAGGGTGAATTTCAGTTTAAGAGTGTTTAAATCCTATAAACTATATAAAAGCTAAGTGGATTTAAGTGCCTGTAAGCAAGGAAACCTTAATATTTGATGTGAAATAAATATTTGATCTGAGATAAATATTTGATATGAGATAAATGTTTGATCTGAATTATATTCTTTGGTGAAAGGGAGATAAGTTCGAAAAAGAATCTTTGGAAACTAAGAGGATTTTGCTCACATTTTGAATTAGCCAGATTAGTAACTTTACTGAGTGGAGAGGGGAATGGGTCTATGAGTGTGTGAGTGAGAGAGAGAGAGAGAGTTTGATTCCGTTGTGAATCCTCCATTTTAGGAGCTTCAAAAGGGAAGAAGTGCTCTCCACCTACATAGATAGGGCTATAAATTTGCAGTTTAATAATTTGAGTCAGGAAAATTAGAGTGTAGGAAATTTGGTTATTTTATTTTCTTTAGCTTGGCACAGTTCAGGTTCCTGCTGTAGGTAGGCAAATCCATAGTTCCACACACACTGCAGGGAGGCAGTATTTCTCCTTTTATTTTTATTTTTAGATTAAGTTTAGGAAGAAGAATCAGTGGGAGACAACTTCTAAAGAAGAGATCTCTTGGAGTCTGCAACTGGAAGTTTTCCTTCAGCTGTGAAAGAAAAATAAAACAACTGAATACAGGACATTAAGGAAGAGAGAGAGAGACAATTCACACACTTTTTCTGAAACTCCTGTTTATCACCCAAGTGAACTGAGATTGAATTTTGAAAATAAAGGAAGAAGGAGAAATCCAATTAGAATAATTATACCACTATAAGACTAAGATTTGAAAGGTTTTGGATAGTTATCCTATATAATAAAACTCACCCTCAACGTTCTGAGGACACTGACGTCACTGTCAGGTCCTCCGGGCACTTCCTTCCGGTTCGAAGCCTTCGTGGTGGTGAAGCCACCGAAAACACTGAGTTTGGGCCCCGCCCTCGCGTCAAACGGGATGATGTCGAGGGCGGATCAATGTCAGCAGATTGACGGTGGCGTGCCGAGGTCCGCAACAATGGCGGACGAAAGCCAACGGGGTGAGTAGGGAGGGGGGGAGGACCGGACAGCAACCGTGCTAGCACCCGTTTCATTGCCGCATGAAACGGGCATGTTTTACTAGTTTACCTTATAAAGTAAGCCCTGTAGGAAAGAAGCTTATAAAAATGTTTAAATGAAATACACCTAAGAAACATTCCTATTTTGAGTTGGAAATCTTTGAAGTGTTATACTTACTTGTAACTTGGTCAGGAGACTAAATGTTTGGTTAGTAAAGAAATTAGAGTGTATACTGGATCCAGTAGGGAATCAGCAGTTCTACTGGTCTAATCCTGTACAATCTAACTGAAGAGTATTTCTTTCTGTTTACCAGCACAGTCAAATAATTCCATTCCACTTAAATAAATATTTTATTGTTATATATAAGGGAGTAGTATCTGGATTCATCGTAAATCAAATTGATTCCATTCACAGGAATTCATATTCACCTTTTTGCATTCATCCGGTATTATCTTTTAAGGATGAGTTTTTATTTTATGTTCACTCTGTCTCTTGTGAGCTGAGCACAGTTAGTTCCCTCGGCTGGCACGACTACATCTTAGAGGTATTTTGATACTGTGTGAAGTCTTACCATAGACGGGTGACACTTGCACTGATGATATAATGGTGGACCCTCAAAAGGAATAGGAAATCCGACTGAAAACCCTACCCAAAGCAAATAAGCATCCCCACTATTTGCATATAGCACCAACCAATTATGCAACGCAGAAAGCTTAATGGGGGAAGGGGCCTTGCGACCCCAAACCTGGTCCACTCAGGACTCCTCCTCGCAACTACTGTCCTCGACCTGAAAACCCACTCCTTTGACACTTAAATGCAGGGTGGGTTCCATGACAATAGCTACAACAATATCGGAATCTACAGGAGGGGCGACTACACCTACCTGCATTAAATTGGAAACAAGCATTTTTTGTGAAGCTCCCCCTTGCACTGATCCCACTACGCCACACACTTCCTGCACCTGCAATTCCAGCATTAACTGACCGAAACCATCCGACTCCCCCGGTTCCTGCAAATGAGCCACTACCATATCCGGGGAATCCAGCAGGGGCCCCTGAACAAAAGGGAAAAATACCCGAAGGAGTAAAATTAGCAATCCATAAATCCACGTCACGGACACCCCAATTATCCAATTTATCCCTAGCCATACTCCTTCGAAAATGTTCATCATAGTTAAACCATGACCAGCCACCATATATTTTATAAGCTCTTAAAATTAGATCAGAATAACTTAATAATCCCGGATAAAGGGCAGGTTTCGCTGACCCCACTTGCAAAAACATGAAAACTCATCACCAATTCAGGATCGTCTTAGGGACCCTCCCTTTTTTCTTTTTAGCATCATCCTTCCCACTATCCTTCCCTGGATTACTATCCTGATCACAAGCCAAATGAGCAAATAAATCTATATATTTCCCCCGTAAAATTCGCTGACGCCATTTTGAGTAATGTAACAATCTAATGGAGCAATATTACAGAATGTATGACCCAGATGTGAACCACTAGAAAGACTTCCTAACACATTAAATCCTTCCATCTGATTGTTCACTTCACCAGACACACAATTCGCCGTCTCTATATCACAAGAAGAAGAAGAAGAAGAAGAGGAATTAATCCCTGACGAGTCCCAGGAGTCAGAAGACTTCCAAACTAGCATTGGGTCTGCCGTTACACCCCTCCTCTGTCGCTTCTCCATATCGAGCCTCCACACCACATGACACAAGCAACGCAAAGTTTTTTACTCCTTAACTTCTTCCTCAATCCCCTACCACTGACATCATTACCATGCCCATTCGCCCTTTCCACTCTCTCTCCAGCCCTACCCCCTTCTCTCAAACCTCTTCCCAACCCCTCAAATAAATCAGTTAATAACTCACCAGCATTTCTCACAGTAGAAGACCCCTCCAATGGATCCTCACAATCCACTCCACGAGCAGGAACATCAGTTCTTATCCCACTGCCCAGTGGCCTAAGTGGTATGACCGGAGTTGTCACTCCGAAAGTCTCCGTCTGCTGTTGAACAGCAGAATTCAAACGACACTGACTCTTTTTCTGTTTCTGCTGTCTGACCTTTGATGATGCTGAAGAACCCACCCCTGACACTACTCCACTCGAGCCTCCCCCAGGAGACTTGCCTGCTGACCCCTTTTTACTACTTTTACCTTTTACACACCCTTGTACCCCTCCCTTACCCAATTTCTTAGGAGCCATTATACAATAGAATAATAATAGAATAAATGGCAGAATATTCAACCCAACCCAGGTCACCCTCCCCCCACCTCTCAACTTTACCAATAGTAATAAAACATTTGGCTGATTAAATTAACCACCACCAAAACCATTAAAATAAACCCACACCTTAAAAACCCCTCTTTCAAAATCTTCCTCAATCCTTTCCAAAACACAACAGGATATCCCAGCACCCAAAAAACCCTCACAAACTTAAACCCTTGCACAGCTCACGCACACCACACACCCGTTCCAGAAGACCCCTCTTCCCTCAAATTCAGTCCCTTCACTAAACACCATTTACTCACACAACCGCAATCGCACGGTCGAATCCGGAACTGGAGTCAGCGAACTCGAAACTTAAAATTCACCCTCTGAAATATATATATATATATTTTTTTATTATTACCTTCAACAAACACCACACTAGTACTGCTTCAACAGCCTTCTCAACCGCACCGTGACTGCAGCCATGAATGCAAACCTCAGCACTCAAACCAGAACAGTGGGATTTGAACCGGCCTTCTCTGAATCCCAACACCGGTGCTCCAACCACTAGCCCAATCTACCACTCATCCACCCCACAAAATCCTAACCCCTCATCCACCCTCACCCAATGGTTTTAAACCGCCAAAAACCTTTCTGTTTGCCCACAACCACCAATCCTCACCTCCCCTTATCATCCAATCACCCTTCCTCTCCTGTTACTACCCTACCCACACTTCAACATTAACCCTCTCAACTCCGTCGTTCGTACCATTCTATCTTTTCCCTACCCTCACCTCTATTAACTATTTACCTCCCTTCCTTCTGGCTCAGTCAATGTTATTGCCCCAACAGTCTAAACTGTAGGGTCTCCATATTTACAAATGATCTAGAAATCAGAATGACAACTGAGGTTATTAAGGGATTCTTTTACAAAGCTGTGCTAGTGATTCCCATGCAGCAAATGAGAGGAAGCCCATAGGAATTGAATGGACTTCCTCTCATTTGCCGCACCGAGAATCAATAGCGCAGCTTTGTAAAAGAGGACCTAAATTTCCAGATTACACAAAACTATTCAAAGTTGTTGCTGTTTTAACAACTTTAACAACATCGGCAGATGTGTAAAATTGCAGGAAGACCTTAGGAAATTGGAAGACTGAACATCCAAATGGCAGATGAAATTTAATGTGGACAACTACAAAGTGATGCGCATTGGGAAGAATAATCCGAATCATAGTTACCTGATACTGGGGTCCACCATAGGAGTTAGCACTCTAGAATAAAATCTAAGTGTCATTGTACACAATGCACTGAAATCTTCTGCCCAGTGTGAGCTGGCAGCCAAAAAAAAAAGGAAACGGGATGCTAGGAATTATTAGGAAAAGGATGGTAAATAAGACCAAAAGTACTTTAATGTCTATTACTCCACGGTGTGACCTCACCTTGAATATTGCATTCAATTCTGGTCAATGTATCTCACAAAAGATATAGTGGAATTAGAAAAGGTTCAAAGAAGAGCAACCAAAGAGGGGCATTTTTGAAAGGGACGTCCAAGTTTTGATGAGGACGTCCTCGCAAAATGTCCCCATCCAGGGGCGGGGAAACCCGTGTTTCGAAACAAGATGGACGTCCATCTTTTGTTTTGATAATACGGTCAGGGATGCCCAAATCCTGAAATTTGGTCGTCCTTAGAGATGGTCATCCCTAGGTCTTTCCCAGTATGACAATACTTATGTACCCCTCCCCAACCCTTCACATCCTTCCCCCAGAATGTACAGTATGTCTATCCCTTAGGGTTTAGTGGGGTAGAAGTTATGCCTGGTTTATTAATAAAATAATTCTACAATAATGCCTGGTTGAGTTCTGAAATATTAACCCAAGAAAATATATCATGATATTGGAGATGGGTGGATGTGGTCCCACTTTACAAAAGTGGAGATAAGGAAGGATTGGAAAATTACAGGCCAGTAAAGCTCACTTCAGTGGTAGGAAAAATAATGGAGATGCTGCTGAAGGAATGGATAGTGATCTTCCTGGAATCCAATGGTTGAAGGATCTAAGACAATGTGGTTTTATCAAAGAAAAATCCTGCCAAATGAATGATTTTTTTTTTTGTTACATTTGTACCCCACGCTTTCCCACTCATGGCAGGCTCAATGCGGCTTACATGGGGCAATGAAGGGTTAAGTGACTTGCCCAGAGTCACAAGGAGCTGCCTGTGCCTGAAGTGGGAATTGAACTCAGTTCCTCAGGACCAAAGTCCACCACCCTCACCACTAGGCCACTCCTCCACTGATTGATTTGTCTGGGTGACCAAAGAACTGCTTAATGGATATTTCTAGATTCAATGAAGTCTACTTGCATTTCAGCAAAGCCTTTGATCCTCTGAGGAGGCGTATGAGTAAGTTGAGTGGGATGAAGTTAGGACCAAAGTATGAACTGGATTGGAAACTGGTGGTGGTAAATGGATTCATTGCATACCCTGTAGTCCTAGTCTTTTTTGAAAGGGTAAACAAACGATTCACATCTACCTGTTCCATTCCACTCATTATTTTATAGACCTCTACATATCTCCCTCAACCATCTTTTCTATAAGCTGAAGAGCCCTAGAGGGGCATAATCGAAAGTGATGCCCAAGTTTTGCTGAGGATGTCCTCGCAAAACGTCCCAGTGGAGGGGTGGGGAAACCCGTATTATCAAAATAAGATGAATTCCCATATTTTGTTTCGATAATACGGTCGGGGATGCCCAAATCTTGAAATTTAGGTTGTCCTTAGTGATGGTCGTCCCTAGACTTGGTCGTTTCTGATTTTCGGTGATAATGGAAACTAAGGACGCCCATCTCAGAAAGAACCAAATCCAAGCCCTTTGGTTGTGGGATGAGCTAGCATTCATAGTGCCATGGTCCCCCTGACATGCCAGGACACCAACCGGGCACCCTATGGGGCACTGCAGTGGACTTCATAAAATGCTCCCACGTACATAGCTCCCTTACCTTGTGTGCTGAGCCCCCCAAAACCCACTCCTCTCAACTGTACACCACTACCATAGCCCTTACAGGTGAAGGGGGGCACCTACATGTGGGTACAGTGGGTTTCTGGTTGGTTTTGGAGGGCTTACATTTACCACCACAAGTGTAACAGGTAGGGGTGGATGGGCCTGGGTCCACTTGCCTGAAGTGCATGCACCCACTAAAACTGCTCCAGGGACCTGCATACTGCTGTGATGGAGCTGAGTATGACATTTGAGGCTGGCATAGAGACTGGCACAAAATATTTTTAAAGATTTTTTTTTAGGGTGGGAGGGGGTTAGTGACCACTGGGAGAGTAAGGGGAGGTCATCCCTGATTCCCTCCGGTGGTCATCTGGTCAGTTAAGGCACTTTTTTGTACCTTGGTCGTAAGAAAAACAGGACCAGGTAAAGTCTTCCAAATGCTCATCAGGGATGCCCTTTTTTTACCATTATGGGTCGACACCCATGCGTTAGGCACATCCCAGTCCCGTCTTCGCTACGCCTCCGACACGCCCCCGGGAACTTTGGTCATCCCTGCAACGGAAAGCAGTTGGGGACGCCCAAAATCGGCTTTCCATTATACCGATTTGGACGACCCTGTGAGAAGGACAGGGTCGTCCGATTTGTGTCGAAAGCTGGGCATCCTTCTCTTTCGAAAATAAGCCTGCTAGTCACTTTAGCCTTTCCTCATAGTCATCTGCCATTTAGATGCCCAGTCTCCCAGTCTCGTAAGGTCCTCTTGTAATTTTTCACAATCCTCTTGTGATTTAACAACTTAGAATAACTTTGTGTCATCAGCAAATTTAATTACCTCACTAGTTACTCCCATCTCTAGATCATTTGTAAATATGTTAAAAAGCAGCGGTCCCAGCATCGTCCCCTGGGGAACCCCACTATCTACCCTTCTCCTTTGAGAATACTGACCATTTAACCCTACTGTTTGTTTTATTTATTTTTTATATTTCAATGGTTTTTATTGATGACAAAACAAAAAGAACAATTCTACCAAAACATGGCAGTCAATACAATCTTACAAAACCTAGTGGGAGAACACTTCATAAATACTGCAATACTTACAGTCATCAACTTTTTATAGAATCCTAACTCCCTCCCTCCCCCCACCCGTTGCCCATGCTTGACAGTTGTATTAAAGTTTAACCCTATAATTTTACCATAAACCTGTTTATGTTAACTATTATAAAACCATATACATAAGTACATAAGTAATGCCACACTGGGAAAAGACCAAGGGTCCATCGAGCCCAGCATCCTGTCCACGACAGCAGCCAATCCAGGCCAAGGGCACCTGGCAAGCTTCCCAAACGTACAAACATTCTATGCATGTTATTCCTGGAATTTTGGAGTTTTCCAAGTCCGTTTAGTAGCGGTTTATGGACTTGTCCTTTAGGAAACCGTCCAACCCCTTTTTAAACTCTGCTAAGCTAACCGCCTTCACCACTTTCTCCGGCAACGAATTCCAGAGTTTAATTACACGTTGGGTGAAGAAAAAATTTCTCCGATTTGTTTTAAATTTACTACACTGTAGTTTCATCGCATGCCCCCTAGTCCTAGTATTTTTGGAAAGCGTGAACAGACGCTTCACATCCACCTGTTCCACTCCACTCATTATTTTATATACCTCTATCATGTCTCCCCTCAGCCGTCTCTTCTCCAAGCTGTATAGCCCTAGCCTCCTTAGTCTTTCTTCATAAGGAAGTCGTCCCATCCCCGCTATCATTTTAGTCGCCCTTCGCTGCACCTTTTCCAATTCTACTATATCTTTCTTGAGATGCGGCGACCAGAATTGAACACAATACTCAAGGTGCGGTCGCACCATGGAGCGATACAACGGCATTATAACATCCTCACACCTGTTTTCCATACCTTTCCTAATAATACCCAACATTCTATTCGCTTTCCTAGTCGCAGCAGCACACTGAGCAGAAGGTTTCAGCGTATTATCGACGACGACACCCAGATCCCTTTCTTGGTCCGTAACTCCTAACGTGGAACCTTGCATGACATAGCTATAATTCGGGTTCTTTTTTCCCACATGCATCACCTTGCACTTGCTCACATTAAACGTCATCTGCCATTTAGCCACCCAGTCTCCCAGTCTCGTAAGGTCCTCTTGTAATTGTTCACAATCCTGTCGCGATTTAACAACTTTGAATAACTTTGTGTCATCAGCAAATTTAATTACCTCGCTAGTTACTCCCATCTCTAAATCCAGGAGTGTTCACTTACCCTCCCTCCTTATAATAAAATCTCTTATCTCCCCTTCCACAACCCACAGGGTCTGGACTCTTATAACCCCATGAGCCCATAGCCAAAAGATACTGGGAAAGGTTCAATCAAGCATTGTAATTATTACTCTATTAGCATTACCCCAAATCTAATATGTTCCTTCCCCTCTCTCCCTAACCGTCCTTTGTCTTCCCTCTTAACCTGGAATCTGTTTTATTTATTTATTTATTACACTTGTATCCCACATTTTCTCACCTATTTGCAGGCTCAATGTGGTTTACAGAGACCTGTTATGGCGTCGCCATGCCAGTGTAAGAGTACAGTTGTTGTTACAAAGAAGTCAAGGAGAGACAAGAAGATTTAATCAAGCCGTTATAGAGAAATACATTCTGAATAAAGGTAGATAGGTTATGTTGGTTATGTGTTTTCGTGGTAGGCTTTGTTAAAGAGATAGGTCTTCAGAGATTTGCGGAAGTTAGTTAATTCGTTAATCGTTTTCAAGTGAGTTGGAAGTGCATTCCACAGCTGCGTACTCATATAGGAGAAGCTGGTCGCGTGTGTTAGTTTATATTTTACTCCTTTGCAGCTGGGGAAGTGGAGGTTGAGAAAGGTGTGGGAAGATCTTTAAGCATTTCTGGGTGGCAGGTCCACGAGGTCTAGCATGTAGGTTGGAGCATCTCCGTAAATGATTTTATGGGCAGTCGTGCAGATCTTGAACGCGATATGTTCTTTAAGTGGGAGCCAGTGTAGTTTCTTAGGGATTTCGCACTTTCATATTTTGTTTTACCAAAAATGAGTCTGGCAGCGGTGTTATGGGCTGTTTGAAGTTTCTTGATGGTTTGTTCTTTACAGCCAGCGTAAAGTGTATTGCAATAGTCCAGGTGACTTAGAACCATTGACTGAACCAAGTTCTGAAAAATGGCTCTTGGAAAGAAAGGTTTTACTCTTTTGAGTTTCTACATGGAGTGGAACATTTTCTTAGTTGTATTCTTCACTTGATTTTCAAGTGTAAGATTTCGGACAATGGTGACTCCCAGAATTTTCAAATTGTTTGCGACGGGGAGGGAGAGGTTTGGGGTGGTTATGGTGGTGAAGTTGTTTGTATTATGTTGTTTTTAATCCACAATAGGACACTACCTCCTATCCTATGACTTTCCAATTTCCTCTGGAGTCTTTCATGAGGTATTTTGGCAAATGCCTTTGAAAATCCAAATACACAATATCGTCCGGCTCACCATTAACCACATGTTTGTTCACCCCTTCAAAGAAATATAATAGATTGAAGAGGCAAGATTTCTCTTCACTAAATTCATGTTAACTTTCCAGCTTATAAATGTATTAAGTTATGTCCAATAAAAAAGGTATCATCTTATTTTCTTTTCCATGTTTTATTTTGTTTGATTTCTATTGATAACCTGAACAGCTTATAATCGAAAGTAATCGCCGGCTATTTCCCGACACAAATCGGGATATGCCTGGCGATTTCGCAAAAGCGGCGAAAAGCGTATAATCGAAAGCTACATTTCTGATAGCTTTGAAGGGGGCATGTCGCCAGCGAAGCGAAGGCGGGACATGGGTGGGCATGGGCGTGGCTACCAGATAGCCGGCTTTCGCCGATAATGGAAAAATAAAACCCGGCGATAAGCAGTATTTCGCCGGGTTTACTTGGGCCATTTTTTTTCACGACCAAGCCTCAAAAAGGTGCCCCAACTGACCAGATGACCACCGGAGGGAATGGGGGATGACCTCCCCGTACTCCCCCAGTGGTCGCCAACCCCCTCCCACACTAAAAATATTACAATACAAACCTTTTTTGCCAGCCTGTATGCCAACCTCAAATGTCATACCCAGCACCCTGACAGCAGTATGCAGGTCCCTGGAACAGTTGTTGTTGGGTGCAGTGGACTGCAGAAAGGCACAGCCAGGCCCCCCCCTCTACCTGTTCCACTTGTGGTGGGTAATGGTGACCCCTCCCAAACCCCCCAAAACCCACTGTACCCACATGTAGGTCCCCCCCTTCAGCCCTTAGGGCTAGGGTAATGGTGTACACTTGTGGGCAGTGGGTTTTGGGGGGGATTTGGGGGACTCAGCACACAAGGGAAGGGTGCTATGCACCTGGAAGCTAAATTGGTTGTTTATAAAAGATGTTTTAAGTGCCCCCTAGGGTGCTCGGTTGGTGTCCTGGCATGTGAGGGGACCAGTGCACTACAAATGCTGGCTCCTCTCACGGCCAAATGCCTTGGATTTCGCCGGGTTTGAGTTCGCCGCCATTTTTTTCCATTATCGCGGAGAAACAAAACCGGCGATCTCAAACCCGGCGAAATCCAAGGCATTTCGCCGGGCTACACCGTATTATCGAAAAAAAAATGGCCGGCCATCTTTTTTGAAAATACGGTTCCAGCCAGCTGATGCGCCGCCGCTAAAATAGATCGCCGGTGACGTTCGATTATTCCCCTCTTTGTCTCAATAATCCATGCTTTTGAATATGCTCTGTAATTTTTTTTCTTTACAATAGTCTCTACCATTTTGCCCAGCATTGACATCAGGGTCACAGGTCTATAATTTCCCAGATCTTCCCTGGAACCTTTTTAAAAAATTGGCGTTACATTGGCCACCCTCCAATCTTCCGGTACCACTCTCGATTTTAAAGATAAATTAGAGAGATGTGGTAGCAGTGTTAGTCCACTTCTTAAGGCAGTCAATAGAAATAGAATAAAATTAAACATAGAAAAGAAAAGAAAATAAGATGAACCGGTTCCAAGATGGAGCTTTGACCACACGCACCTGAATTTGCTCTGAGAGGAAGGTGCAGGTTTTTGCTTCTTTCGCGGCCTTCGACCCGTCGATTATGATGGGGAAGCGGAGGGGAAAGGTGAAGGAGGTCCCCTCAACTCCTGGAACCTTTTCGTCGATGAAACAAACAATGCTGCAGTTTCCAAAGATGCAAACAGGACCTTCGAGTACTTCAACTCCTTCTGCAGCTATCGACGCGCAGGCGTCAATGGAGAACGGAGACGGGGTTTCTTTGAGCCCCGTGGAATGCACGGCACCACAACAGTGGCGTACCTAGGGTAGTTGACACCCGGGGCCGGTCATTTTTTAACACCCCCCCCCCCAAATCCAGTACTAGGCATGCCGAGAATACAAAACACTCAGGACCTATAGAGCAATTCTACCATACCATAAGCAGTAATTTCTACAAGTCACACAAGGAAAAGGAAAGCATCTTAAACACTACAGTGAGCACTAGAACATCAATTCACCTATTGTAAAACGAAACCAGACAGAATAGTACAGATCGTCGATCCTGCACAGTCAATGCCAATTGAAAGCCATGTCTTTTTCACAAACACAGATACACCCTAATCCACTATAGAATAAGTAATCATAAACTTTCTATTTAGACAAAAATTAAACTGAACCCCCAATGCCAGACTCTGCATACAATGCAACACCACAGAAACAGAAACTGTCCCCTAGTACTGTGCAAAATATAAAGACAGCAGATGTAAATTTGAAAAAAACTAACAAGTACCAATCACCACTTTACAAATTAACAAATAGAAATAAAACAAATATAGAAAGTAAAATAATACCATTTTATTGGACTAATACATTTAGCTTTCAGAGGCCAAAACCTCCGTCCTCGGGTCAGTACAGTATAGTGCGGTTACAGTATCCTATCCTGACCTGAGGAAGGGGGTTTTGTTCTCCGAAAGTTAGTCAAAATGTATTAAAATTAGTCCAATAAAAAGATTACCTTATTTACATGTTCTATTATAAACATTTAACACATCTACAATACTTTATCCTAAAGCAAAAAAAAAATATATATATATTTTATTTACAGTTTGTTGTCTCTGGTTTCTTCTTTCCTCATCTTCTTTTCACCGTCTTCCTTCCATCCAGCATCTGTCTTCACTCTCTCTCTCTTTCTGCCATCCAGTGTCTGCCCTCTCTGCCGTCCCTTCCATCCACTGCCTGCCCTTTCTCTCTGCCCCTTCAATCCACCATTTGCCCTCCCTCTCCCATCCATCCAAGGTCTGCCCTCCCTCTCGCTCCCCCTTCCATCTAGGATCTGTCTCCTCTCTCTCTCTGCCCCTTTTTTCAGCCCCCAGTTCCAGCCCCCTTCTCCCCTCTGAACACCCCCACCCCAGTCCCCTTCTCCTCTCCTCTTCTCCTGTCTGACCCCCACCACAGTCCCCTTCTCCCCTCCCCTGTCTGAGACCCCCACCCCAGTCCCCTTTTCTCCTCTGAACATCCCCACCCCAGTCCCCTTCTCCCCTCCCCTTCCCTTCTCCCCTCTGAGATCCCCACCCCAGTCCCCTTCTCCCCTCCCCTTTTCCCCTCTGAACACCCCCACCCCAGTCCCCTTCTCCCCTCTGAGATCCCCACCCCAGTCCCCTTCTCCCCTCCCCTGTCTGAGATCCCCACCCCAGTCCCCTTCTCCCCTCTGAACACCCCCACCCCAGTCCCCTTCTCCCCTCCCCTTCCCCCGTCTGAGACCCCCACCCCAGTCCCCTTCTCCCCACCCCAGTCCCCTTCTCCCCTCCCCTTTTCCCCTCTGAACACCCCCACCCCAGTCCCCTTCTCCCCTACCTTTCCCTTCCCTTCTCCCCTCTGAGATCCCCACCCCAGTCCCCTTCTCCCTTCTGAGATCCCCACCCCAGTCCCCTTCTCCCCTCTGAACACCCCCACCCCAGTCCCTTTCGCCCCTCTCCTTCCCCACCTCAGTCCCGTTAAAACCGGCGAAGCAGCGTCGCAGGCAGCGCCTCGTGCCCTGCTTGTAAAAAAAAAAATCAAATCTCCTTCCTTCTCCTCGTCTTGATGTCTTGACGTCGACTCGGGCCTTCCAATCAAATTGATTGGAAGGCCCAAGTCGACGTCAAGACGTCAAGATGAGGAGGAGAAGGAAGGAGATTTGATTTTTTTTTTTTTTACAAGCAGGGCGCGAGGTGCTGCCTGCGACGCTGCTTCGCTGGTTTTTTTAATGTGCGGCGCCGCGGGAACGGCCACGGGAGGCGGCGGGAGCGGAGCACCCCCCACCCACTGGCACCCGGGGCGGACCGCCCCCACCGCCCCCTCCTTGGTACGCCACTGCACCACAACAACTGGGGAGTGAGCTGTTTGCAGTAGCCCAAGCAGAAAAGGACACCGGAGGGGTGAAACCAGAGCTGCAAGAGGGGCAGACTACAGCGAATACGAGCGGGACCCAGGACCAAGAGACCGACTTTGTTGGCCTCGAAGGTATTACCTCAGGACATAGTGTCCAAACTTTCGCGTTGTGAGGCCCTGCCACACTCCCCTTTACCAACAAGTGGTATAACCAAACCAGCTGTTGTGACGCTTGAGTCACTATGGGATATGGTTTACAGCACACACTCCTCTATGCAAATTATGATTAAAGAAAATACAGACGATATTAAAGTTCTTTCAGAAGCCGTTCTGATGCAGGCACAGGTGACTGCGCAGCAGTCCTTTAAAATGGAAAAAGTGGAATCTAAAATTCTAGAAATGGGGACTTTAGAAACAGCCTTGGTTAAGGATAACAATTTTCTTCATAAACGTTTGGAATACCTGGAGAACCAGGCTAGAAGACTTAATCTAAGGTTTCTTAATTTCTCCAAGTCTCCTCTAATTCCTCCTTTGGAGATGGTGAGAAAATATATGACTGAGATTCTAGGGATGGATAAAGACTCACTGCCTCCTATTACGCATGCCCAATACATCTGGAACCCCAAGTGGAAGGTAAGAGAATCCCCTTTACAACCAATGGGAGAAGCAATGAATCTTACTTCCTTCCTGGAAAACTCGTTGGAAGTTATTACTCATAGGACTACTATGTTGGTCACCTTTGTGTTTTGGCGCCAGACCGGAATGCTGTTCTAAGACTTTCCTTAAGACACTTAGAAAGACTGTTTATGGGTTCAAAAATTAGAATTTTTCCTGATCTCTCTAAGCCAACGCAGATGAGACGGAGGGCCTTTTTGGCGCTGCGCCCCAGAGTCGAGGCTGTAGGAGCGAGTTTTGTTTTACGTTTTCCTTGCATTTGTAATGTATTGCTAGAGACTAAACAGTATCAGATTATGGACCCAAAGCAGCTTAAACATTTTCTAGATGCAAAAGTTGAAGTGAATGTTGTATGCCCTCCCTGAATAGCAGGCTGGAGTTAGATTTATAGAGGTAGCAATTGTGTTGTTGTTGTTTTTTTCTTCTTCTTTTCCTTTTTAGTGTATTTCTAAAGTCTTGGAACCAGATTTTCTTAAATTGTGGACGAAAGATCTAAATTCTTTTTCTTTAATAATTCTTTTCCCTGTAAATTTAATGCGGATTGCAATGTCTCATTGTTTTGTAAGATTTTATAAAATTTGAATAAAGGATTAAAAAAAAAAAAGAAAAGAAAAGAAGATGATACCTTTTTTATTGGTCTAAGTTAATACATTTTTTGATTACCTTTCGAAGGTAGCCCTTCTTTATCAGATCAGAAATAAGCAAATTTTGATAAGTAACAGCATATGTAAGTGAAACATCAAAGTATTTCAGTGACAGTGAGAAAGAATGAGGGAGGGGTGGGCTAGGTGAGAAACAGAGAGGGCTGAGAGGATGAGGGACAGGGAGATATGTATGGTGATCAGAGGGTGGCAAAGCAGTGAAATTTCATGGTTTATAATGGGCTAGAAAACCCAGTTCTTTGTTAAGGCCTGTCTGGTGAGTGTCAAAATATTTCATCATTTTGACTTCAAAGGTCTTGCGTTCCTGTATTGTTTTAAAGTTTCCTTTAAGTATTCTTAACATAAAATCATTAGTACAGTGTTCTGGTTTTGTAAAGTGCTGTCCCACAGAGGTAACATCCTGGTTGGCACTGGCATTTTTCATATGATGTCTATGTAAATTAAATCCCTTCTTCAGCATCTGGCTTGTTTCTCCGATATAGCACCCTTTGTCACATTTTTTACATTGGATGACATATAGTACATTGGAAGATGAGCATGTGAAGGATTCCTTTATGTTGAATATTTTTCCTTTGTGAATGACTGCGAGTGAAATGTTTTGGCATAGTTTGCAGCTGGATATATTGCAAGGATGTGTGCCATTATCTTCTTTTTGAGTCTGTGTTGGGAGTTTACTTCTGATTAGCTTGTGTTTTAAGTTGGGTGGCTGTCGGAAGGCCAGCACTGGTGGGGATGGGAATATCTCTTTCAGTAATTCATCCTCCTGTGTTCTCATTTCACCTTTTTGGTTGATGATGATTTTGTACCCAGTCATCTTAAATTGTAGCAATATATGGATGCTATTCAATTCTGGATGAAAAGTAACAGATTAGCTTTAAATTATGACAGAAATTATGCTTATCAGTTGGGCGGGTGGTAGTCAGGTTAGTGCAATACAGCTCCAAAGCTGTTTTGGTGTCTGTTAAACATCAGATTGTTAGTCTTGAAGTTATACTAGATTCACATTTGAATTTTAAATGTAACCACACCTCCAATAGTGGAATGTTCACCTTACTTCACCTTAAACAGTTACCTCAGGTGAACATCATCAAAACGGAGATCAGAGTACATACATGCAAAACTAACCATGCCAGCCTAATCCTGTGAATAGGAGGAGAAATTATCTAAATGATTTTAATTCAGAGACAAGTATTATATTTCAACCATGAATTAAATTTATTTTTAATTTCTCAACAGTTTAGTTTAACTATTCTCAAACAGGCATGTTTGTTCTTGTACAGGTTATACATAAACCTCTAAAGTGAAATCTCACCACAATATTCACAGACATCTAACAGCACATTGTCAGATAAGTATATTTTGGTTTAGTAGGAATTAAAAAAAAACAAAAAAAAACATTAACTTGATTAAACATATATGCAACTCTGGAATTTGATTCTTTGTGATTATCTTCATATTTTTCAGGTAGCACCACCTCACCATACCGCAAAATTGCTAAGTATATATTTTTTGCCTTATTTTTATTCCCACTATATTTTTCTAAGTTATTTTTTCTTTTACTTCCTGTAGAAACATAGGGGCCCGAAGGCGGAAGTGGTCAGTAGACCACCAGGGCACTAGTAGGTAAGGGGATGGGAGCAGGGGCGTATCTGCGTGGGGCCTCAGGGGCCTGGGCCCCCGCAGATTTCGCCCTGGACCCCCCTACCGCTGCCAACCCTCCCCCTCCGTTGCTCGCCTACCTTCGCTGGCGGGGGACCCCAACCCCCGCCAGCCGAGGTCCGCGTCCTCCTGCCGCTGCCGGCTGCCTTTGGTCCTTTCATTTTTCCACTGAAGCTGGCGCCGACGAAAGTTTCTTTTGAGTCTGACGTCGCTGCACGTTGTACGTGCAGGACGTCAGACTCAGAAATAGCTTCATTCTGTTTCTGAGTCTGACGTCCTGCACGTACAACGTGCAGCGACGTCAGACTCAAAAGAAACTTTCGTCGGCGCCAGCTTCAGTGGAAAAATGAAAGGACCTCGGCTTGGCTGGCGGGGGTTGGGGGTCCCCCGCCAGCTGACGGAATTCTTTTAAAGGCAGCCGGCAGCGGCAGGAGGACGCGGACCTCGGCTGGCGGGGGTTGGGGTCCCCCGCCAGCGAAGGTAGGCGAGCAACGGAGGGGGAGGGTTGGCAATGGCAGCGGCTGGGGGGAGGGGGATCGGCAATGGCGGGGGGGGGGCTATAATGTGCCCCCTCACTCTGGCCCTGGCCCCCCCTACCGCCGCAGTTCAGATACGCCCCTGGATGGGAGTAGAGGTCAGTGTATCCCCCACACCAGTAAACTAAATGGAAAAAAAATCACCAAGAAGCCATCCGTTTTCAATTTGCCCCTCTGCAAACTTCCTTCCCAGCGCACTGTTAGACAAGATGTAGGAGTCATGGCAGCTCCCTGGATAACGTGTCACAACATCCCGGATCCTGAGGTTTGCATCGCACACCGCTTGCACATTCAGCGAGTACCCCATCTTGCGGTTTCGGTACTGCATTTCTTGATCCGCAGGCGGGGTCAAGGCAACATGTGTGCAGTCAATAGCTCCCAGGACATTGGGTATGCCAGCAATCTTGTAGAAGTCCTGCTTGACCCTCCTCTGCTCTGCTGCCCCTGTGGGAAAAGCAATGTGCTTGCGAACACATTTTTTCAGGGCGCGCAGAACCTGAAACATA
Source organism: Microcaecilia unicolor (assembly GCF_901765095.1). Classification (NCBI taxonomy): domain Eukaryota; kingdom Metazoa; phylum Chordata; class Amphibia; order Gymnophiona; family Siphonopidae; genus Microcaecilia; species Microcaecilia unicolor. Next base: position 26,800,722 of record NC_044031.1, on the reverse strand, counting down.
GTGCAAAGGAGTGTATTGGGTCATGCAGGTTTTATACAGTAAAGGTATGAGAAGGGGGTGTAACAAAGGTGGAGGAGGGAAGAGAGGTGTTGGAGGGCAGAGATGAGGAGAGGGTTTAGCAAAATTAGGAGTAGTACCTGGGCTAGATGTCTTGAAACAGTTGCCTGGTCCACGCCGCTGTTACCCCCTAAAACATGCTGGAATGTCCCTGTGGCAAAGAACTGCAGAACAGTCAGCAGCTTTACCAGGCCAGGTACTGCATGAGATCTAGCAGTGGTTGGGTCGATTTCATCTCTAATTTCATGGTATAGCTCATATATAGCTGTTCTGGACAATCAGCTGTCTCTTTTCCAAGTTGAAGATCCCTAACTTATTTAGCTTTTTCTCATACAAGAAGAGTTCCATCCAGGGGCGTATCTGCGTGGGGCCACAGGGGCTTGGGCCCCCGCAGATTTCGCCCTGGACCCCCCTACCGCCGCCAACCCTCCCCCGCCGTTGTTGTCGCCTACCTTTGCTGGCGGGGGACCCCAACCCCCGCCAGCCGAGGTCCGCTTCCTCCTGCCGCTGCCGGCTGCCTTTAAAAGAATTCCTTCAGCTGGCGGGGGACCCCCAACCCCCGCCAGCCAAGCCGAGGTCCTTTCATTTCTTCCACTGCAGACTGCAAAGCTGGCGCCGAAAGTTTCTTCTGAGCTTTGCAGACTGCAGTGGAAGAAATGAAAGGACCTCGGCTTGGCTGGCGGGGGTTGGGGGTCCCCCGCCAGCTGAAGGAATTCTTTTAAAGGCAGCCAGCAGCGGCAGGAGGAAGAGGACCTCGGCTGGTGGGGGTTGGGGTCCCCCGCCAGGAAAGGTAGGCGACAGCAACGGCAGGGGGAGGTTGGCAATGGTGGCGGCGGGGGGGGGGGGGGCTATAATGTGCCCCCTCACTCTGGCCCTGGCCCCCCCCTACCGCTGCAGTTCAGATACGCCCCTGGTTCCATCCCTTTGATATGTTTGGTTGCTCTTATTTGAACCTTTTCTATTTTTGCTATATCTTTTTTGAGATACGGCAGCCAGAATTTAATGCAATACTCAAGGTAAGGTCACACCACAGAGTGATACAGAGGCATTATAACATTCTTGGTCTTATTTACTGTTCTTTTCCTAATAATTCCTAGCATCCTGTTTGCTTTTTTTGTCAAAACATAGTAACATAGTAGATGACGGCAGAAAAAGACCTGCACGGTCCATCCAGTCTGCCCAACAAGATAAACTCATATGTATACCTTACCTTGATTTGTATCTGTCATTTTCAGGGCACAGACCGTATAAGTCTGCCCAGCACTAGCCCTGCCTCCCAACCACCGGCTCTGGCACAGACCGTATAAGTCTGCCCAGCACTGAAGGAGGTCAGTCTGAACATTTGTGGGAGGTTGTCAGAGTGTTGGTGTCTGACAAGCGAGGGTGGTGAAAATGCCTCTATCTCCTAGGCAGTAAGAGAAAGGAGAAGAGGAATTGACTGAACCACAGGTTTATCCCAAGTCATTAACTAATTCTAAAACTGAATGGTTATGGAGCTTTGAGTGTGGGAGAAGTGAAACAAGGTGCCCAGGGACTAGCAGCTGTAATACAGCAGGCAGACTGGTTTTCTCTGATACCGTTGGGGAAATAGTACTGTGAATAATCACTTGTTACAAATAAGCAAAAGCAGTTCTCCTAAGGTGATGGATTAGCCCCAATTGTGTGGGTGAAAAAGGACAGCACGGAGAGGTGTCGAGGGGAGAGCGGACAGCACTGAGAGGTGTCGAGACAAGAGCGGACAGCACGAAGAGGTGCCTGCTGACAATATGTTATCTTGTGGCTGGTTATTATTAATGGTACTTAAGGCCATCTGATTCACTACGGTCTCTTTGACATTCTTACTTACAAGGAACTTTTTCTTCCCAGTTTGGCTGATATCCTCAAAAGATACCTTATCCTGAACCATGCGTTTTTGAGCGACTGTTGGCCTTCCCCCCATTTTTCTAGTTTAAAAGCTGTTCTAGTTCCTTTTTAAATATTGACGTCAGCAGCCTGGTCCCACCCTGGTTAAGGTGAAGCCCATCAGATCAGAATAGGCTCTCCCTTCCCCAGAATGCTGCCCAGTTCCTGACAAATGCAAAACCCTCATCCCCGCACCATCGTCTCATCCACGCATTGAGACTCCAGATCTCTTCCTGTTGCTTGGGCCCTGTGCGTGGAACAGGTAGTATTTCAGAAAATGCTACCTTAGAGGATCTGGATTTGAGCTTCCTTCCTAAAAGCCTAAATTTGGCTTCCAGAACCTCTCTCCCACATTTTCCTACGTCGTTGGTACCCACGTGTACCCTGACGGCCGGCTCCTCCCCAGCACTATAAAATCTTGTCTAGGTGCCGTGTAAGGTCCGCCACCTTCACACCAGGCAGGCAAGTCACCAGGCGACCCTCACGTCCACCAGTCACCCAGCTATCTACACGCCTGATGATTGAGGGCCAGATGCACCAAACTTAACGAGCCATTAACGAGCAAGTAGTAAACCCTGGCATGCACTAAAGGCTTCTCCGAGCCATTTTCCGATCACGGTAGCAGCTAACAAATCCGGCACAAAGGTGAGCAGCAGCCAGGAGGGAGAGCAGCGCACAGCCTCTCAGTCAATCACAGCGCGTTTAGCTGACACCAGTGACAGCTCAACGCGCTGTGATTGGCTGAGAGAGACCTGGAGGAGGGAGCTGTGCCTTCTTTTTGGATCCCGGACTAGAGGCTCGATCTCTCCCATTACAGCAGCCGCTGACAGGCTGAAAGTTCTGGGCAGCCGACTGAATCACACACGGAGGGAGGAAGGGAGGGATCAAGCGAGAGAAAGAGACCATCACAGACGGGGAGGGAGCGGGGCAAGGAGTAGTCACAGAGATAAAGAGACGGTGCTGGGGGGCAGCTAATACACGTCGCTAAGGAATCGGTAAGCAACGAGCATTAACGATTGTTTTAGTGCATCTTCCTATGAGTCTCCAACTACAACGGCGGTTCTGTCTTTTCCCCTGTGGGCTGTAAAGAGACATATCCTCAGTGCGAGAGGCTAATACATCCTCTGGTGGGCAGGTCCTGGGTACAGGAGTACTTCCTACTTCACCAGGGCAATGCTCTCCTTCTAGGAGACCTCTCTCCTCCGAAGTAGCACAGGGGCTACCCGGCTGGAGGTGGGACATCTCTACAATATCCCTGTACGTCTCATCTATGTACTGTTCTATCTCCCTCATCTCTACCAAGTCTTGTACTCTAGCCTCGAGAGAACGGACCTGCTCTCTGAGAGCTAGGAGTTCTTTGCACCGGGCACACACATATGACTTCACACCAACTGGGAGATAATCATACATGTGACACTCAGTGCAAAAGACTGGGTAGCACCCCTCTCGCTGCTGGACTACTGACTCCATCTCATTAATATATGAGTATTTCAATATATTAAAACAAGCTACAAAATGAAGGATGTTGAATAGACAAAGTGTCTTTAGGATTTTAATATGATGTATTTTGTTGTTTGTGATTACTGTTTGGATATACTGAATGTATTGAGACTTTGTGGGAGCAGCACTTGCTTATTACCTTAATTAGAACCCTGACTATAAATGAAGAGCTGCCTCAGGGGCGGGTGGGCAGAGTAAACCAGATCCCTCCTGGAATCCTATCTATTAAGGTACGTTACTCAGAGAACTCCCAGTCAGCCCAGCCCCCAAACACAGGAATCACAGTTTTTAGCTTTGGAGTAGGGCTGAAGGAGAAAGGGGGGGGGGGGGGGGGGGCAGTGCCAGGGCCTTTGGTGGCTGAAGATGTGTGTGTGTAGAGAAAGAAAGAAAGAAAGAAAGAAAGCTGTGCAGAGCCATGTGCTTCTGCTTTATATACTTCAAGAACAGAAAGGGATCAAATAACCTCTTCCCTTCCCAGCCAAACTCCAGTTTAATTTCCTGATGCAAGGAAGGTGACCATTTTCATAGGTTCTACTCTTTGAAGTCTCCAGTTTTGGAGCCTCTCTGTCTGGCTTTCATTGTTCTCACAGAGAGCCCTGCTCCCAGATGCCCAGAGAGGACACAGGCAAATGCATTCCAATTCAGATTCAACACAGAAAAAACACACTGCCTCATCCTCTCATCCCAACACAACATGAACAAACCCACAAATTTAAACACCCCAGATTACACCCTCCCTATCTCAGCCTGAAAATTCTCGGGGTCACAATTGACCCTAACCTTACACTCGAGAGCCAAGTGAACTCTACAACCAAGAAAATCTTCCACTCAATGTGGAAACTTAAACACGTGAAACAATTCTTTCTGAGGGAAACTTTCTGCAACCTGATACAATCAACGGTATTAAGCCACGTTGACTATTGCAACAGAATCTATGCGGGATGCAAAGAGCAACTCTTAAAGAAACTTCAGACTGCTCAAAACACAGCAGCCAGTCTTATATTTGGAAAGACGCGATTCGAAAGCGCTAAACCCCTCCGATAAAAACCGCACTGGCTTCCAATCAAAGAACGCAAAGCTTTCAAAATTTGTACCCTGGCCCATAAAATTATCTATGGCGAAGCCCCGGGATACATGGCAGACCTCATAGACCCCCCAACCAGAAATGCAGTCAGATCAACACGAGCATACTTAAATCTCCACTACCCAAGCTGTAAAGGACTCAAATATAAATCAATTTATGCATCAGCCAAACGTTAAAAAATCTAAATCGTTAAAGTACCTAACGATTTAAAAAAAACGAAGAATGCACCAAAAAAAAAAGTCACACATGCTCAGTTCGGTATTGAAACGTACAATGTATCAAGGAATCACAATACACGTCGGTAATTGGCCCCTAAATCATGCACAGAGCAGCCAAGCGTTTTGCTGGCTGCTCTGCGCATGCTGCAAATGTCAAAACAAACGAAAAAAAAAGCCACAACACATACACGTGGCTACCCGGTCAGCAAAATACAAAAACAAAGGATCAGGAGGGGGCAAGGGCGCTCGTCCGGAGCGTCCTGTATGGATGGCCTTGCCCCCCCCCCCCCCCCCCCGCTGCTCCCCACTTTCCGCCGCTTCCCCCCCCCCCCCCCCCCCCCCCCACGAAAAAGCAAAATTCTAGCAGTCCCGGTCCCCCTCCCTTCCTGTTCTTCTGTTTTGCAAAAGCTAACTCCGCCTCCCGTCATTCTTCCGCCCCGTGCCCCGCCCCCGCTGCCCCCCCTGAGGTTGACTACGCCGCTCCCCCCCTCCACCGAGACCCCCCTCCCTATTACCGACCCGAGCAGCGCCTCTCACCTCTTTGTGAAGCGCTGCACAGGCAGGAAGATCTGTTGTGTTGGTCGCAGAGTCTCCATGACGTCTCTTCTTCCCTGGCCTAGGCCCGCCTACTTCTGACGTAGGTTACTTACGATTTTTCCTAGCACAGAGCTGTCCTAACGAGAGGTCCAGACCTCTCGTTAGATTTCCTGCCTTTTTCCTGCGTAAAGGCAATCGGAAAAGGTTAGTGCATCTCGTTTCAATGGGGTTTTTACACTAATTGCTCATCTCCATTCCGTTTTCGTTAGCTGCTAGCTTCCTCGGTAAAAGCCCTTTGATGCATGCAACGGATCAAAATTTCCTCGTTGGAGGGTCATTAAAGGCTCATTAAGCTTTAGTGCATCTGCCTCTTAATGTGGACAAATGCAAAGTGATGCACATTGGGAAGAATAGTCCAAATCATAATTACTTGATGCTGGGTTTCTCCTTAGGAGTCAGCACTCAAGAAAAAGATCTAGGTGTCATTCTAGACAATACTCTGAAATTTTCTGCGCAATGTGTGGCAGTTGCCAGAGCCGGTGATGGGAGGCGGGACTGGTGGTTGGGAGGTGGGAAATACTGCTGGGCAGACTTGTACGGTCTGTGCCCTGAAAAAGGCAGGTACAAATCAAGGTAAGGTATACACATATGAGTTTATCTTGTTGGGCAGACTGGATGGACCATGAAGGTCTTTTTCTGCCGTCATCTACTATGTTACTATGTTATGTTAATATGCAACCCGCTGCAGTAAGGGCCTCAGCGAGCATCAAAAACACGCGCTGACACTAGTGCAGGCCCTCTTTTCCCGCAGCTTAGAAAAAGGACCCCTGGGTGTACCTTATTTTGCTCTGGTCTCAGTCATTTTTTTTTTTTTTAAGAGTGGGGTTTGTACTGTTTCAGGCATCTGAAATGACATTTCTCACTCCAAAACATTTTTTTTTCCTGTGACTCGGAGTGCACAGTATTTTCCAAGAATGCATATTCTTCCACCCATCAGAACGAGTGTGTACTATTGGAAAATAGTATGCACCCTTTCTAATATTTACCAAAAGAGAAAAAAGGAAAATAAAAAAAAATTTGGGCTGCACACTCCTAATTATTTCATAGTTTGGTGATACAAGAAACGCTCTTAGGCTATATAGCCAGACCTTTAACAATGGAGAATTAAAGGCGTCTGTTCTACTCAAACCGTTTTCAGAAGGAATTAGGAGCACTGGTTCCCAAACCTGATCCCGGAGGCACCCCAACCAGTCATATTCAGGATATCCACAATGAATATTCATGAAATAGATCTGTATGAGGTGCAGGCAGTGCATGCAAATCTGCCATAAATATTCATTGTGGATATCCTGAAAACCGCAAATGTTGATATCCTGCAAACTAAACGTTTGCAGCGAAATTTAAATTCACACCGATGTTCCCGGCTTGCCTAAACGTTTTTCATCGAGGAGAGGTCCATTTGTTTGACACAGTGGATGAGGCACAGAAATTGGTGACTGGGTTAAACCTAACTGAGACATCGACAGATACTCCTCAGCCTTCAAGATGAACTCGATATACAGATCACTCACCTTGGAGTATGGCCGACGCCATTTTGAGGTGCATAAGTATACTTTAGAAAATGATCTCCATCTTTTTGCTGCAGTGTGGAATTTGACTGATATGTCTAAAGTCTATATTTCACTTTATTGGGGGAACTGGCAGTGTTGATAGCAGGATATGGCAGAGACAGTGTGACTGGGCATCAATTCAGAAAACTGCCTTTTCCATTCTCTTTAACTCACTAGTTATAATCTCTGTTGCCTATTGCATACTTCAATTTGGTGAAGCTCTACACTTAACGTAACATATCTAGGGATATTGGGGATGTGAACTGATCACTGCTAAACTGTCTTGTTTTTGTTGTGGAACTCTATAGCGGGATTTGGTAATGCTAATGGCTGGCTATGATATGGCCACTGAGAAGGGGATTTCATACAGGAATCCGCTTTATCAAAGTTATGGGTACTGCAAGATACTGCAAAATTATATTTTTCTTTGCCAGCAGTATCAGATTTGTAAGATCACATGTCCTGTCTGTTCCATAATTCTTTAAGCGACATGCTGGGAGATACTACAGCTGAATGGCTCAACATACTACCATGTCTTGTTTTTAAGTACGAGTCTATAAAATAGAATCTAGTAGGTTTGCGGACAGGATATGGCAGGGGCCATGTGGAGGAATGCCTTTTTGATATTAATGCAGTTGAATGACACATATTTTGTGCTTTCTTCGTGCTTTTCTTCTCTGCTTTTATTTTAAGGTAGTGGTTCTCTCCCCATTTGTGTTATCTATATTACTTGTTATATAAGTTTATGGGCGGCATTCTACGTTCAATGCCGCAAAAATGGGGATACTGCAACTAAGTAATGCTTTTACACCAAAAGGTTTTGTATTATAGAGTGGAGCTACATATTAGGAGTCTAAGGGCCATGTTTCCTAAGGTAAAATTATGTATCATACCTGATAATTTTCTTTCCATTAATCATAGCTGATCAATCCATAGACTGGTGGGTTGTGTCCATCTACCAGCAGGTGGAGATAGAGAGCAATCCTTTTGCCTCCCTATAAGTGGTCATGTGCTGCCGGAAACTCCTCAGTATGTCGATATCAAAGCTCCATCCGCAGGACTCAGCACTTAGAGAATTACACCCACAAAGGGACACTCTGCCCAGCTCACCACCGCCGAAACGGGGGAGAGGAATTAACCCAGCTCATCCCCACACAAGTGGGGGAGGGGAATCCGTCCAGCTCATCCCCGCGGAGCGGGGGAGGGACACCACACCCGCCGATGCGGGGGGATCTGGCTTATCCTGCAACCGCGGGAGGAGCTGACTGACCCTAACACCGCCGAAGCGGGAGGGGTACAAAGCTGCCCTACAGCCGCACGAAGCGGGAGGGAGTGCCGGCAGAATTTATGTCTCAATCCAGCCCCGTAAAACGGAGGGGAGAGGAATGCAGCAGCTCACTGTAACACAAACTCGTCTCAACTCTTGAAGGATCCAAGTGAAAAAACTTGAACACGAAGTCCTCCTGAAGTAACTGAAGACTAAACTTGAACCTAAAATTCAACCAGAATATAAACAGTACAGATATCTGGGAGGGGCTATGGATTGATCAGCTATGATTAATGGAAAGAAAATTATCAGGTATGATACATAATTTTACCTTCCATATCATCAAGCTGATCAATCCATAGACTGGTGGGATGTACCGAAGCAGTACTCACCCAGGGCGGGACATTGAAATCCCTGACCGCAACACTGAGGCTCCAAACCGGGCCTCCGCCCGAGCAGCCACAGTCAAGCGGTAATGCTTGGAGAATGTATGGGCCGATGCCCAAGTTGCCGCCTTGCATATCTCTTCCAAGGAGACGGACCCGGCCTCTGCCATCGAGGCCGCCTGAGCTCTTGTGGAGTGAGCCTTCAGCTGGATAGGCGGCATCTTCCCCGCGGCCACATAAGCCGCTGCAATGGCTTCCTTGACCCATCTTGCCACTGTAGGCTTAGCAGCCTGCAGACCCTTACGAGGACCTGCAAACAGGACAAACAGATGATCCGATTTCCGGAAATCATTGGTCACTTCCAAGTATCTGATGATGACACGTCTCACATCCAGATATTTGAGAGCAGAGTACTCCTCTGGGTAGTCCTCCCTACGAAAGGAAGGGAGACAGAGCTGCTGATTCACATGGAAGCGAGAAACAATCTTGGGCAGGAAGGAAGGCACTGTGCGAATAGTCACTCCTGCCTCCGTGAACTGCAGAAAAGGCTCTCGACATGAGAGTGCCTGGAGCTCGGAAACTCTTCTGGCTGAAGTGATAGCCACCAAAAAGACTGCTTTCAACGTCAGGTCTTTCAGAGATGCCCTCGACAAGGGTTCAAAAGGCGGCTTCTGCAATGCTCTTAGCACCAGGTTGAGATTCCACGCAGGCACCACAGAGTGCAGAGGAGGGCGCAGGTGATTAACTCCTTTGAGAAAGCGCACCACATCTGGCTGAGAAGCCAGGGAAACACCCTTCAGGCGGCCCCTGAAGCAAGTCAGAGCCGCTACCTGGACTTTAAGGGAACTGAGCGACAGGCCTTTCTCCAGACCTTCTTGCAGGAACGCCAACACTGAAGAAATTGGAGCAGTGAAGGGAGAAAGTGAGCCTGCTTCACACCACACTGCAAAGATACGCCAAACCCTGGCGTAAGCAGTAGAAGTAGAGCGCTTCCTCGCTCTCAGCATAGTGGCGATGACCTTGTCTGAGAAGCCCTTCTTTCTCAGACGCTGCCGCTCAATAGCCAGGCCGTAAGACCAAAGGGGGAGGGATCCTCCAACACCACGGGACCCTGATGAAACAGGCCCTGCTCCACTGGCAGTCGCAGAGGATCGTCGACTGAGAGCCTGATCAAGTCCGCATACCAGGGACGTCTGGGCCAATCCGGACCCACCAGGATTATCAGGCCCGGATGCTTTGCCACCCGGTCTAGCACCCTGCCCAGCATGGGCCAGGGCGGGAACACATAGAGAAGCTCTTGTGTCGGCCACTGTTGGAGAAGAGCATCTACTCCCAGGGATCGAGGGTCCCGTCCTCTGCTGAAAAAGCGCGGCACTTGGCAATTGGCCGATGACGCCATCAGATCTAGGCTCGGCTGGCCCCAGCGCTTCGTGATGTCCAAGAACGCCTGAGCCGATAGTTGCCACTCTCCGGGCTCCAAGGTATGGCGACTGAGAAAGACCGCCTTGACATTCATGACTCCAGCAGTGTGGGCCGCTGACAGCTGTTCCAGGTTCGCTTCCGCCCACTGGCATAGATTCATGGCCTCCTTGGCTAGAGGGGCGCTCTTGGTACCTCCCTGGCGGTTGACATAGGCCACAGCCGTGGCATGCCCGACAGGACCCGTACTGGCTTCAAGGCCAGTACCGGGATGAACTCCAAAAGCGCCAACCGAATGGCTCTGAGTTCCAGGAGGTTGATAGACCACTTTGCCTCTGCAGGAGACCAGAGCCCCTGCGCTGTCCTTCCCAAACAGTGGGCTCCCCAGCCCGACAAAGAGGCGTCCGTCGTGACGACAATCCACTCTGGGGTCACCAGAGGCATTCCTGCAGACAACTTGACTGTCTGCAGCCACCAGCTCAGCGCCTTGCGCACTGCTGGGTCCAAGGGAAGGCGCACAGCATAATCCTCCGACAACGGAGTCCAGCGCTGCAGCAGAGAGAGTTGTAGTGGTCTCATATGAGCCCTGGCCCAGGGCACTACTTCCATCGTGGCCGTCATAGAGCCCAACAGCTGCACATAGTCCCAAGCCCGAAGAGGAGAGGCTACTAGGAACTAGTCCACCTGAGCCTGATTGTCTGGCAGGAACACTCTGCCCACTTGGGTGTCGAATCGAACTCCCAGATACTCCAGGGACTGAGTCGGGCGCAGCTGGCTCTTCTCCCAGTTGATGATCCATCCCAGGGAGCTCAAAAGAGCAACTACCCGGTCCACAGCTTTGCCGCACTCTGCATAAGAGGGGGCTCGGATCAACCAGTCGTCCAGATAAGGATGGACTTGTACTCCTTCCTTTCGCAGGAAGGCCGCTATGACCACCATTACTTTGGAAAAGGTCCGCAGAGCAGTAGCCAACCCAAAAGGGAGGGCTCTGAACTGGAAGTGTCGTCCCAGGACTGCAAAACGCAGAAAGCGTTGGTGAGGAGGCCAGATGGGAATATGCAGGTACGCTTCCTTGATGTCCAAGAAAGCCAAGAACTCTCCTGCCTTCACTGCCGCTATAACAGAGCGGAGAGTCTCCATGCGAAAGTGCCGCACTTTCAAGGCCCGATTGACCCCTTTGAGGTCGAGGATAGGCCGTACAGAACCTCCTTTCTTTGGTACCACAAAGTAAATGGAGTAACGTCCCTTGCCAATCTGATTTTCTGGCACCGGAACGACCGCCCCCAGGCGGATCAGGTTGTCCAAGGTCTGCTGCACTGCCACAGCTTTGACCGGAGACTTGCAGGGAGAGAGTACAAACCCGTCTCTTAAGGGTCGGCAGAACTCTAGCTTGTAGCCGTCTCTGATGACTTCCAGCACCCAAGCGTCTGAAGTTATTGTGGTCCACTCGCCCAGAAACGAGGACAGCTGTCCTCCAATCAGCACTGGGGCGAGGACCAAGGCCCCGTCATTGGGTACGAGACCCTGGGGGAGGACCGGAGGGAGCACCTCCGGGATGGCGGTCTCTGCGAAAGGAATGCTGCTTGGGGGAGAAATTCCTCTTGAAGGAAGAGGGGGCAGAGGAGCCCGACCTGCCCGGGCGGTACCGACGGGCTTCCTGAAACCGTCCTCTGGAGGTACCGGGGCGAGTACTAGCCCGAGCCATGACCTCTGGTAACTTCTTGCCCTTAGACGTGCCGAGATCGGTCACGATTTTGTCCAGCTCGACCCCAAAGAGCAGCTTGCCTTTAAAAGGCAATCTAGCCAGGCGGGATTTAGAGGCGTGGTCAGCAGACCAATGCTTCAGCCAAAGCCACCGCCGCGCAGAGATGGTCTGAGCCATGCCTTTAGCTGAGGCTCTCAAGACATCATACAGCAAGTCTGAGCAAGGCTAAGCCCGATTCCAGGGCCGGCCAATCAGCCCTCAAGGAATGATCCGAGGGGGAAGCCCGCTGCACCATAGTCAGGCACGCCCTGGCCACATAGGAACCGCAAACTGAGGCCTGCAAACTTAAAGCAGTCGCCTCAAAGGACGACCTTAAGGCCGCCTCCAATCTTCTGTCTTGGGCGTCCTTTAGGGCCGTGCCACCTTCCACCGGCAACGCCGTTTTCTTAGTCACCGCAGTGATTAAAGAATCCACGGTAGGCCACAGATAGGCCTCACGTTCACTTTCAGGCAAAGGATAGAGGCGGGACATAGCCTTAGCCACTTTGGCTCGCTTCCGGGACATCCCATTGAGCCGAAATTAAGGTGTGCATGGCATCATGCACGTGGAAGGTTCTAGGCGGGCGCTTCGTCCCCAGCATAATGGCAGAGCCAACAGGGGCTGAGGGAGAGACGTCCTCCGGAGAGGAAATCTTCAAAATGCCCATGGCCTGCACTAACAGGTTGGGCAAATCCTCTGAGCTAAAAAGCCGCGCTGCAGAGGGGTCATCCGCTCCAACTGAGCGGGGATCCGTCTCCTCCAAGGAATCCGCAAAGGACCGTTGGGAGAACTCAGATACGCTGCCCTCATCTACATCGGAGGAGGCAAAGTCCTCCAAGGCCTGGGAATCAACCCGAGGGCGTTTACCTCCGGGGACCTCAACCTCTTTACCAGACGAGGGAGCAGGGGCAGCGTTCTGCATAAGGAAGGCCTGATGCAGCAGCAAAACAAACTCGGGGGAGAAACCCCCCCGACTGTGCACTTCCGCAGCCTGGGCTACGCCCTAGACGCACCCTCAACCGGCGCTCGCAAGAGCGGGGGAGAGACATGCTGCGCATCCAAGATGGTGTCCGGCGCGACACTCCGCGAAGGAGCCGCGCGGGAAGAACGGCGCTTAACTTTAGCCGCTCCTGTGCCATCGCCCAAATTAAGGGCGTTCATGGCATTAATGTCTCCTACCTCAAGGGCGGCCCAAGAAGAAGCCGTCCGAGCCGCGTGGCTGGCCAAGATGGCGGAGGCGAGCAGCGGGGGATGGGCATTTATGGCGGGAAAAACCGCCACGCCGGAGGAAGGACCGGGACACTCATCGGTCACGAAACTGTCACCCAACAAGGGCGAATCAGACTTTAAGACCCCCGCATCCCCTCTAGAAGCGCCGAAGCGATCCGGGGAGCGACTCTGAGCGCCCTCGCCCTCCGACGCCATATGCCACGTGGAGATCAATCGGGGAACCCCCTGCCCGCTATAAAAAGGTAAAAAAATTACCTGCTTTCCGCTCCGAGCTGTAACGACCTGGTGTCCCAGTGAGTAGCTGCAATAAACGTTTAAATAAACGTCGAAATAAACGCCTTTAAGGACGTTCAAAATTTTTTTTTTTTTTTTTTTTTTTAACGGAGCCAGCGGGAGGGGGGAGAAAAGGAGGGACCTGGCGCCACCAGGTTTGCACTTGCTCAAGAAGAGCCCTCAACCCCAGGCACTCAACAAAACCTAAAAATTAGGCTTGGAGGCCTAGCCAGAGCTGCTGCTGTGTGTGACCACCACCTGCTGAGATAGAGAACATACTGAGGAGTTTCCGGCAGAACATGACCACATATAGGGAGGCAAAAGGATTCCTCTCTATCTCCACCTGCTGGTAGATGGACACAACCCACCAGTCTATGGATTGATCAGCTTGATGATATGGAAGCTGCGTTATAGGCTCAATAGCATTTTTAGTATGCGTTAACCATGTACGCATGTTAACTGTGTATGTACCGACAATATCCCTATAAGCGCCTACATGGTTTGCGCGTGTGCTAATTGTAGGCACATTAAAAACACTAACGCACCTTAGTAAACAGGGCCCTAAAATTGTTATCTTCCAGTGTGGGGTGTTTTGGGGTAGTAGAGTGTCAATCATGTGCGAGCTCGATGGGGTGGCCCAGTAATTTTCAGGAGGAAGATAATTGGGAGGGACAACAGGGTTGGATAGGTTTGGGCATGCCATTTTTTTTTTTGTTGGCACAGGGATGTGTGTGTGGAAGGTGGATGTGCTGGGCTACTTGGGTACCTATCTAACACTATTACTGGGCTATGGGAGGGGGCCAAAGGCTGGGACAGCTCTCTCTCTTTTTCTCTACGTGTACTGCTTTGTCTAGACCGCTAAATGTTGTATAATTATGGTACAGCCAGAGACCCCCCCACTGGAATGGTGGCGGGCCCAGTCATAGAGCTCAGGCCATTACAGACCTTGGCTGAGTCAGAAATCTGATGGCTGACATAACTGGGAGCTTACTGGAAAAGTATGGCCTAGTTTGTAGCCCGGATTGAGGCTTAAAAGTTAAGTCAATAGATATGGAAACAAAATGGAGGATTTCAGCACAAAATGGAAGCCCATATCTGTTACAAAGTGGAATTTTCTCTGTAATGTAAGTTAGAAAAACAAGTTGAGAAATGAGTGAGTCATAGCAGGTGCAAAGAAAATAGGGAACTAGCTGTCCAAGAGAGGAGGGAGACTTTCCTGTGAGCAGGATAGGCGTAGCTGGATGCAGGGTCTTGCTTAAGATTTGTGGTCAAGCGAGCTAAAGACAAAACCATGTTAGCAAGATAGAAGCTACTCATTAGCATGAGCCAATCAGTGACAACCATGACATTAGCATAGATCCAATCAGGTATATCTACTGTCATATTACCCATATCCTGAGGGCACCTATAAAAATCAGGGTATTTCCTGGTTTAAGTTAGAGAGAAAAGGGTTGCCACTCTCTCTCCAAGGGAAACCAATGTGTCCAGCAGAATTGACAAATTACCTAATTGCTTTCCCTTGTAAAACCTCTAATTGGTAAAAGGAATTCTAAAAGATTAGCAAATAATTAACCCCTGTTTGCAACTTATTATATTCCTATAATTAATTGATTGTACGTGCCTGTTGTCAATCACTGATTTGACTTGTACCTTGGCAAATAAACTCCTCATTCCAAATTATGATTTGTGGGCTTCACTTAATGATGAAAGACTGTAAGTATAAACGCTTTAGCTGTATCAGGCTATCATTCGCTGCATTGTATAACCTGTAGCCTAAATCCAGTTTGTCATAAGGCTGGTATCTATTCCTTGCCAGTGCTGAGAGGCGGACTAATGTCTCTCTTAGTGGCAATTCCTTTTAGAACTTCACAACACCTTGATTACCCCAGCACTAATGCTATTTAGAGATGGGGATTTCAATTACCCGCATATAGACTGGGGTAATGTAACATCTGTACACGCAAGGGACATAAGATTTCTTGATGAAATCAAGGACAGCTTCATGGAACAGCTAGTTCAGGAGCCGACAAGAGAAGGAAAAATACTAGACTTAGTCCTTAGTGGTGCTCATGATCTAGTGCAGGGGGTAACGATACGAGGGCCGCTTGATAACAGTGATCATAATATGATCGGTTTTGATATTGGCATTGAAGGAAGTGAAACTAGGAAATCAAGTACGCTAGCGTTTAACTATAGAAAAGGTGATTACGACAAAATGAGAAAAATGGTGAAAAAAAGACTGAAAGGAGCAGCTCGCAGAGTAAAAAACTTGCATCAGGCGTGGATGCTGTTTAAAAACACCATCCTGGAGGTTCAGGACAAATATATTCCACGTATTAGAAAAAAGGGAAAAAAGACTAAACGTCAGCCGGCGTGGCTAAACAGTAAGATAAAGGAAATCATTAGAGCCAAAAAACAATCCTTCAGAAAGTGGAGAAGAGAACCAACTGAAAGTAACAGGATAGATCATAAGGAATGCCAAGCCAAATGCAAAGCGGAGATAAGGAGGGCAAAAAAGGACTTTGAGAAGAAATTAGCGTTGGAAGCAAAAATACATAGTAAAAACTTTTTTAGATACATTAAAAGCAGGAAACCGGCCAAAGAGTCGGTTGGGCCGCTGGACGAAAATGGTGTTAAAGGGGCGATCAAGGAGGACAAAGCCGTAGCGGAGAAATTAAATGAATTCTTTGCTTCGGTCTTCACCGAGGAGGATTTGGGGGGGACACCGGTGCCGGAAAGAATATTTGAAGCAGGGGAGTCGGAGAAACTAAACAAATTCTCTGTAACCTTGGAGGATGTAATGGGTCAGTTCAGCAAGCTGAAGAGTAGTAAATCACCGGGACCTGATGGTATTCATCCCAGAGTATTAATAGAACTAAAAAATGAACTTGCGGAGCTACTGTTAGAAATATGCAATCTGTCCCTAAAATCGAGTGTAATACCGGAAGACTGGAGGGTAGCCAATGTTACTCCGATTTTTAAGAAAGGTTCCAGAGGAGATCCGGGAAATTATAGACCGGTGAGTCTGACGTCGGTGCCGGGCAAGATGGTGGAGGCTATTATTAAGAATAAAATTGCAGAGCATATAGAAAAACATGGACTGATGAGACAAAGTCAGCACGGATTTAGTGAAGGGAAGTCTTGCCTCACCAATCTAATGCATTTTTTTGAGGGGGTAAGCAAACATGTGGACAATGGGGAGCCGGTTGATATTGTATATCTGGATTTTCAGAAGGCGTTTGACAAAGTGCCGCACGAAAGACTCCTGAAGAAATTGCAGAGTCATGGAATCGGAGGTAGGGTATTATTATGGATTAAGAACTGGTTGAAAGATAGGAAGCAGAGAGTAGGATTGCGTGGCCAGTATTCTCAGTGGAGGAGGGTAGTTAGTGGGGTCCCGCAGGGGTCTGTGCTGGGTCCGTTGCTTTTTAATGTATTTATAAATGACCTAGAGATGGGAATAACTAGTGAGGTAATTAAATTCGCCGATGACACAAAATTATTCAGGGTCGTCAAGTCGCAGGAGGAATGTGAACGATTACAGGAGGACCTTGCGAGACTGGGAGAATGGGCGTGCAAGTGGCAGATGAAGTTCAATGTTGACAAGTGCAAAGTGATGCATGTGGGTAAGAGGAACCCGAATTATAGCTACGTCTTGCAAGGTTCCGCGTTAGGAGTTACGGATCAAGAAAGGGATCTGGGTGTCGTCGTCGATGATACGCTGAAACCTTCTGCTCAGTGTGCTGCTGCGGCTAGGAAAGCGAATAGAATGTTGGGTGTTATTAAGAAGGGTATGGAGTCCAGGTGTGCGGATGTTATAATGCCGTTGTATCGCTCCATGGTGCGACCGCACCTGGAGTATTGTGTTCAGTACTGGTCTCCGTATCTCAAAAAAGATATAGTAGAATTGGAAAAGGTACAGCGAAGGGCGACGAAAATGATAGTGGGGATGGGACGACTTTCCTATGAAGAGAGGCTGAGAAGGCTAGGGCTTTTCAGCTTGGAGAAGAGACGGCTGAGGGGAGATATGATAGAAGTGTATAAAATAATGAGTGGAATGGATCGGGTGGATGTGAAGCGACTGTTCACGCTATCCAAAAATACTAGGACTAGAGGGCATGAGTTGAAGCTACAGTGTGGTAAATTTAAAACGAATCGGAGAAAATTTTCTTCACCCAACGTGTAATTAGACTCTGGAATTCATTGCCGGAGAACGTGGTACGGGCGGTTAGCTTGACGGAGTTTAAAAAGGGGTTAGATAGATTCCTAAAGGACAAGTCCATAGACCGCTATTAAATGGACTGGAAAAATTCCTCATTTTTAGGTATAACTTGTCTGGAATGTTTTTACGTTTGGGGAGCGTGCCAGGTGCCCTTGACCTGGATTGGCCACTGTCGGTGACAGGATGCTGGGCTAGATGGACCTTTGGTCTTTCCCAGTATGGCACTACTTATAAGTAGTATGGCACTACTTATGTACTTATGTACTTATGAGTCAGATTTAGGTCACTCCAGCCTTCTTGGGGGGGCTCGGGACCCCTCAATTCTCAACATTGGTGACCCAGCGTTCGATTTAAACACGGCACCAGAATTTTTGTCAAAGTGGGTGTTGATTATAGCTCTTGACTAAAATTCTGTTGTTTTATCTTCCAATTGATTGCTGTCCCTCATAGAGATCCGGGCTCATTTCCTCTGTGCTGTACTTAAACCTCTGAGAGGTACTTAACCTCTACCTTTCATGCTCTCTGATTCTGTTTCTGGCCAATATTGATTTCTCCCCATCCCTGTTAGAAACTGTCCTGATGTGTCTTTGTGAAAGATTTATAGTTTAAATCTTACAAATCTTTGCCAGCTTTCTAGCTGTACGTTGGCATTTCCTGCTTCACATTTAAAACTGCGTAGTAAGTCTTGCTTCCTTATCTTTCTGTTACTGCCAAGCTCTATGGGCACTCTTTCCCCCCCTTTTTCTTCCTGTCATACAGCTTTATACTTGATAAACCACACTTATTTCTATGCCTGCCTGCTTTGGAAACCCCCGTCTGAAACTTTCATGATATTATAAATCTCCACTTGAGAAGTCCCGGTCTGTATTCCGTCTCTGTTCCCCGTAGGCACTTTAGCTGCACTTCTGGGTTTAATTTTCGCTGCATAGCATAATTTTTGGCTGCATTTATAAACTGCTGTTTTATTTTTGCTTTCTAAAACTGTTTCTGAGACTTTCAGAATTAAGATGCTTTATTTGGCAATCTAATCTGTTGCCCGGTTTCGTTAAAACTCGGAGACAGGGTTTTTTTTTTGGTTTTATGCTGCAAGAGACAGCCTGGTAGATCTTATCGTGTTCCACAATGTGGTTATAAAGTTTTAAAAGGTTGCTTCTTTTCCCTTATTAGAGGAGTTCTCAATACTAAATCTTATCTCTATTTCTCCTGCGTACTTCCTGAGAACACTTTCTCTGTTGCTACATGGTTTTTCTTACTGCGTCATATTTTTTCACTTCCCTTTTCTCTGTAGAAACTGTTTCTAAGATGTTCATTATTGCTTGGCAACAGTTTCCGCTGATTGTTTCCTGTTTCACTGAATCTATTGGCAGTCTGTCAGCCTCCTCCTATGTCCCTTACATTCTATTTTTCAAGTGGGTAGAGCCCCTGCCATTGCTGCATGTATTTTATGGTTTCTGCATTTATCCCTTAGCTGGTGTTTGTTTTTGCAATTTTTTCAGCAGGTGCCTAGCCGTCCTTCATATTAACACTTTGTTCTCTTACTTACTCTCCTCCAGCACTGCCCCTGGTTGCTCTGTCTCACAACTCTCACTCTATCCCTTGCTATTCCTTAATTCAGCTTAAATAAGACTTGCTCACCATGCTGTTACAGGGCTTTTAAAATTTATTTTGTGTATATCTCATGGACTGCTTATTGATTGGTATGTTAAATCCATTTCTCTGAGCTATCTGCCAGCGTTAAGTTTAGCTCAGCCTTATACAACTGCTTACTCATTGGTTTGCAATGCTTGTCTATCAATCTCTAAGTCCCACCCACTTCCCTGTTTAGTGCATGTCACTTTTCTTTCAGACTTTAAGGCTAGAATTGCAGTGCTCGTTTTTGTATTTTGATTTCTGGCTGAAGCTGCACAACTTTTTTCCCTAAATTTCTTCTCTTACTACGGGTCCAACTGCATGACTGAATTTATTTATACTGTTTGCCCTTGCATTGCAGGCTTCTTTACTGTCAGCTGTTCCGTTCTAATGCTTTTGAGTTTCCTTCTTGTGATTTGTTGAGTGGAAAATATATTGTCTAGTGAATGATGAACGTGGAATTTTTCACATTTTTTTGTTCTGGCTAATGTGTTCCAACTAATGGCTCCTTTATGGTTGTACCTTCCCCCATGAGCTTACATGTGTTTAGTTTTGCTTTAAAATATTTCTTTTTTTTATTCTTTTTTATTTTACCACCTCTGAAGTAGGTTTCAGGGGCTCTTCCCTGGGATATGCTATACTTTTATTATTTTCTTAGGTACCAGTGTCACGCTATAACCATTGGGTTTGATATCGATGCCTGGGGCTTACACCCATCTGAGGGTCAGAGACCCTTCGATGGATGACGGTATCTTAATTGTTAGATTTTGAGCAGAATTCCATTCCATTTTCGGAGTGGCCTGCTTCCACTATTTTGGCTTATTGCCCGCATAGGAGTTACCTGGTACAGATGCGCGCTGGGGATATAAAGAGACGTCTAAAATCCTTAAGTTGCAAGTTTGGACTGGTTGACGAGGGCCTTTTCCATATTTATGGACGGTTAGTTGCAACGTGGGATGCTTCCTAGCCATAAATTTTTGAATGCTTTGTCGTAACCGGGATGCTTCCAAAGCTTTGGAGGCCCATTGGGATGGTTAGTTGTAACCGGGATGCTTCCTAATCAGCGAAAGCCCATTGGACCGCTGCTCTTCGACTCAGGAGACCTTATTCGCAGGTTTTTTTTGGGTTCTTTCGGGAGTTGTGCCACTGCCCCTTTTTGGGGGCTCTATCATGGGTTGCAGCCCATGGCCAATAGTAACTGGGATGATTCTTGGCAGGCAGTAGAAACTGGGTTCGTTCCTGCCTTTAGAAGCACACTCTGGAGAGTAGTATTTATTGAATTGGTAGAGTAGGATACATACGTTAGCCGACACTAGGTATTTCTTCACTTATACACTGACTCTCTAGGTACATTTCTGTTTGCAGTTTTTGTCTTGCTTTCTCCTAATGTCACTTGCGGTCAAAGCGTGGAGCTTTCCGCCAATTGGTAATTTTTATTTTGAGTCCCTTTGTTGGAGTACATTAGCAGATGCGTGAGTATGATTGTGTTATGTTTCTGCATGTTTTACTATCAGGATAATCATTGCATGTTTTTGTAACCTGTTAGCACATTATCATTTCTAGGTCTCCTTGTTATCCCTGAAGCTGCCTTTTGAACCACTGACCTTGTACCAGGTTCTAGGTCTGGTCAATATATATATATTACTACTCTAGTTCATTTTTCTATAGCAGATTACAGGTCTGAAGCTTATTTGTAGACCACTTGCTCACTAGGTCCTGTTATTATACATATTGGGTGATGTTGTTCACTACCCATTATGTCATATCTTCCTCTCCGCACCCAACACCAGATACTGGTGATCTGACATCTATTCAGATCTCTGGTAAGGACTTACTGAAACAGACCTTTCTATTTTGCGGTTGACCTCCCTATGCCACCGAGAGTTTGGAAGGGCGCAGTGATCCCGCCAACTGTTCTCTTTCTCAATTGATTTTCTGCGCTGGAGATTACATTGCACGAATCGTGAGTATATTTTCATTTATTGCATGAGTTACTATTAAGCTTGCCGTTATATACTTTCATGGCCTGTTGGATTAGCTCTAATTTAAATATTTTATTTTACCAAATTTAGGATTAAGATTTTGTCCTTAATACACAGGGACACCTCTGTATGTGGGACAATAACTGTGTAGGTGTATGAGTGTGGTTTTCCTTTTCTGTCTGTGTGCTGTGACTTGTGATTGGCTACTGGAATATTTATTTTTATGTTTTTTGTTTTAAAACCCTAAACAATTCCTTAACCGTGCACAATTCCAATGATTGGTTTTGAACTACATTTAGAAATATCTTGCTTCCTCTTCTGAACTTTAACTTTTCTACTTATCAGGATTAGGTTACTGTTTTAATTTTATGTCTATATGTTCCCATGTGTCCTGTGATAAATGGCATAAATTACACCAGCTAATTATTAAGGAATCATTTCTTTATTTTTAAATTACTGCTCTAAGGTTACCCCGAGAGATTGCCTATCAACTGCAGTGGTAGTGAATCTCAAAGGAGTGTTTTTTTCCAGGATTGTATATTATTTCATGTAAGCAAGTTTGTTTAATTTGTGACATGATATTAAATAGATTGTTGTTATTTACTTCCGGTAAATTGCTTTCACTAGAAATGCAAGTACTTTTTAGTTTTAATTTTATAGGTGTGTGTCCAGGTATGTGTTCTTTGAAAATTGCATAATTATTCCAGATATTTACTATAAGAGGTTCTATATTATATGCCATCTAAAACACAGTGTTTATTTGTGACGTTGTTCAAAATAACTAGTGCTGATGTTCATTTTCTGGCTCTTTATTGGGGATGTGTTCCGTAAGAATGAATTAACTGTTTTAATTTCTTCTTTTCACGTCTTATCTACTACTTTCAAACTTCCTTCCCTGCCTCTTAAAGATTTATAGTTTTAAGATATATTATTGTATAGAGTTCCAGCATTTTTGGTTCTCAAACCCCAAATGGCGCAGTTAAATTTCATTTCCGGATTCCATAATACTACAGTGCCTGCCTTATTATCTATGCATTAGGGTTTAGAGATTAACCCTTGCATAACATAACTAACTGGTAAATCAGAACTAAAGAAATTCAGGTTGCTATTATTTCAGAGCTATGTTCAGATAAGACTAGCTACAATTGCCAATTTCCTTTTTATTGAGAACCGTACCTCTGGAAGCAGATAAAGTAATAACCTTCTTTTCCTCCTTTTTCTCTCCTGAAGTATTAATTCTATGAAGACTAATTACACCAGCATGAAGTTTTAATACGAAAACTTGAACTTACAGTTTTTGTTTGATGTATAGCCCTATTTTCAGTCACCATAATGTCCAATGCTTGCAGTGAGCAGTAAACTCAAATTAGATACAGGAAGCACAGTTATTTTGTGATTTCCTTAGGACCGAATGACAGAGATTAACCCTTGTAGTTCTTATTTTCTCTAAAGTTCATCTTTACAACTGCTTTGGACTCAGTATATGATACAGGAATTCATTACGTGTTTCAGATTTTTAATAACTAGATGGGTTTTTCTATGATTTTGTGTTATCCTTGATACTCTTTGTTTAGAATTCAATTTAGCATGTAGGTTTACAAGCTGTTCCATTTATCATACTGGTCCATATGAACATATCCTACTGGTCAATTTGTGCATTTATTGCATTAATAAAAATTGTTATTATATCCTTGATTTTTGAATTTTACTAAAATATTTTAAGAAATGTTCCTACTTGTCTCCTGCTTATAAAGCGGCTCCTCCTCTGTATTTAAAATATATTCTAAATTGTAGATTGATTCCTGGGAATATATAAGCTTATTTTAGCTATCCCTCTGAATGTGAATCTTGATATGCTGTCATAATTTAGGGCCCAAATTGTGAAAGCATAGAAAGGATCAGTTTCGAATTTAATATAATTTTTATTTTCCAAATTGGCTGTGAACTATTACAGAGGACTATAGATTATTGTCCTTCTCATTTGACCTATTTAAACCTTGTGAAGGTCACATGAGGAGGCCTCATAGAAATATATAGTTTTTACATCTTTCTTTTCTAATATTGGCTTTTCTCTATCTCTCTAAATATCATATTAAAGGCTGTATTTTCCTGGAGCAGACTCTGACCACAATGTTTCCTCAGACTCTGCTGACTTCCTGTGCCAGCAAAATCTAATCTGCAGAGAAAAATTGTTTTCTACTTGTAACTTGTGATTTTATATATTGAGACTATGCTCCACCTACTGGTGCCCCAAGGAACTAACAATGCATTCTTTGATTTTTCTTTCTAATGGTCCTGTGCTGAGATTTGACTACTAGATATTACTTCTTATATCAGCTCTATTTATTAAGTTCTGTAGGTTGTGTGAAGACTGCAAATCCAATTCCTGATCTACCGCCTCTATTCCAGTTTGGTACTTCTGCTAACACTGACCTCTGGCAAGAAAAAGAAGCGCTAACTTCTCCAATGAGAATTTTCTTTTGTCCAAATGATGTCATTAATTTAGACCTTCTTGGTTATGCTCTTAAATATTCTACTGTATTAAATATTTTTGCAGGCTCATCTTTTTCAGAACCTACATGGCACTTTACGTATGAGCTCTCAATTACAACAGACAGCGACCGTGATTCCAGAAGATACTTCCATCACCTGGACTAGTTATGAGTTTTAAATTTCTGCACATTAGTCTTCTGCTTTGACTATGACTATTTCCTAAGCTACCCTTTTTTCTGAATTATCTAACTTATAAGTCCTGCTGGCCTCCTGCAGCTGAGGGCCCAACCCTTGGTGAATGGTAGTCATCGCGGGTGAAGATTCCATACCTCCTGGCGATAGATTGCAACGCATTGCCCGTGCCTTTTGACTATTTTTGTGCACCATATTCCTGACCCTCCATACCTCAATAACTTGAACAATCAACATCATCTCAAAATTTTAATTTTTGTTGTTTTTTTTTTGGTACCCTTTTCTTTTGTTCCATTAACTTAACTATTGTTATTTGATCATCTCTTAGTAGTAATTACCAATCTGTCTTGCATATTATGCAAGTCAGAAGTGGGGATACATTCTGCAAATCCCAATTCTTAGTAATAAGACTGTCACTTCTAATGTTTTCTTGCCCAAGTCGCTGTGAAATTCCAGCCCTGTTAGATCTTCCAGATCTCCGTCCAGATTCTTCAGCGCTTCCACCGCCTCAACCATGATCGATGAAAGAGAATTCAGAACTGATACTTCATTTGAGATTTACAGTTGCTGTTTATGGACATTATAGACTCATATTTTGTTTTATTTCCAGTTTAACAATAATCCTGATTGAAAAGTTCAATTTTATTTATTTTTTTTTTTTTGTTATTCCCTTTCTAGCTAATGACACACTCTCTATTATGAATGGACAGTCAGAATTGGACTATAATTGTCTTTATTTTCTCTTGTTGTATTGGTTTTGAAACTCTTTTCTGCCATTTCTGTTTATGTAATTTAAATTGAAGTTGATATTGCTCAGATACAAGGGTAACATCAAACCCTAATACTGGCTAAGATATCATAATGTAGGTGTAAACCCTGTTAGTATCAACCAGTTATGCATTTGTTTAACTTTGGTGTAGGCTTACTTAAGCTGCATGTCTTTCTGTAGGTTTGACTAAGCTCCAAGTGGGGTAACGGATATATAAAATGCTTCCCATACTTCCAGGTCATTATGCATATGTCAAGATCCATGCATGACCTTTGTTAATATAAATTTTCCTAGGATTGACCATTTTTGCTGTATGAGGCAACCTCATACTTGCTATCCACTTTTTAGTGCTCATGATTGGATGCCAATGATGAGTAATAGTAAGGTCCAGGAATTCCGACCTGTTTAAGGATTCTGAATACCTACAACCTAAAACAGCCTGCAATCAGAGTACTAACCATATATTTGTTGAGCCCATAACAATGCTTAATCAAAACCACTATTCCTTCCCAGGACCACTGCGATAGATACATTAGATTATCTCCCCATGCACTATGCAACAGATACAACAGAAGCCATAGAAAGACCTGAAAGTGTTTATTAGCATGATCCACCTGAAATTGCTATTACCCACATACCGATACTTCATGAGATTTTGTAGATGAACTCATGGATTTGTCCCATTCATAAAACCTTTCTCACTACAGGTTTGAGTAAGTCTCAAGAGAGATGACATCAGGATTAAGGCCCAAGGGGTTGGGTAATATAAAGGGGATTCCATATGCCCAAAAATATATCACCTGAGAATGAAGTTTCCTATCTTGCACCATACCTTCTAGCAATTTGTAAGACCAAAACTCGCCCTCTCGTTGATAGCTTGCCACCTTCTGGAATGGATGATGACAAGCTTGACGAGCTTTGTGTCACCCCTCCCCAGAGGGGGTGACAAGTGGGGAATGTATAATTATGGTACAGCCAGAGACCCCCCCACTGGAATGGTGGCGGGCCCAGTCATAGAGCTCAGGCCATTACAGACCTTGGCTGAGTCAGAAATCTGATGGCTGACATAACTGGGAGCTTACTGGAAAAGTATGGCCTAGTTTGTAGCCCGGATTGAGGCTTAAAAGTTAAGTCAATAGATATGGAAACAAAATGGAGGATTTCAGCACAAAATGGAAGCCCGTATCTGTTACAAAGTGGAATTTTCTCTGTAATGTAAGTTAGAAAAACAAGTTGAGAAATGAGTGAGTCATAGCAGGTGCAAAGAAAATAGGGAACTAGCTGTCCAAGAGAGGAGGGAGACTTTCCTGTGAGCAGGATAGGCGTAGCTGGATGCAGGGTCTTGCTTAAGATTTGTGGTCAAGCGAGCTAAAGACAAAACCATGTTAGCAAGATAGAAGCTACTCATTAGCATGAGCCAATCAGTGACAACCATGACATTAGCATAGATCCAATCAGGTATATCTACTGTCATATTACCCATATCCTGAGGGCACCTATAAAAATCAGGGTATTTCCTGGTTAAGTTAGAGAGAAAAGGGTTGCCACTCTCTCTCCAAGGGAAACCAATGTGTCCAGCAGAATTGACAAATTACCTAATTGCTTTCCCTTGTAAAACCTCTAATTGGTAAAGGAATTCTAAAAGATTAGCAAATAATTAACCCGTTTGCAACTTATTATATTCCTATAATTAATTGATTGTACGTGCCTGTTGTCAATCACTGATTTGACTTGTACCTTGGCAAATAAACTCCTCATTCCAAATTATGATTTGTGGGCTTCACTTAATGATGAAAGACTGTAAGTATAAACGCTTTAGCTGTATCAGGCTATCATTCGCTGCATTGTATAACCTGTAGCCTAAATCCAGTTTGTCATAAGGCTGGTATCTATTCCTTGCCAGTGCTGAGAGGCGGACTAATGTCTCTCTTAGTGGCAATTCCTTTTAGAACTTCACAACACCTTGATTACCCCAGTACTAATGCTATTTAGAGATGGAGTCAGATTTAGGTCACTCCAGCCTTCTTGGGGGGGCTCGGGACCCCTCAATTCTCAACAATGTCATGCATTAAGATAATGAAGAAAAGGCTAGACGAATTTCATATTTAATATAAAAAGTTTATTTACAATTCTACTGGATACCTTCAATGGAGGTATTCAGGAAGCATATCTAGACAAAGCAGTCAGAATGCTTAATACATATTTCTTCCATCCTGCTTATATACTGTTTTTCTCTGCTATATGACTTCTCTTCTCCTGACATCACGTGCAGGCTGTATGCAGGCTGTACCATACCATAAATCCTTAATTTAAAGCAGAACATATGCTGTATCTGGTTTCCCTTATCCCACAGACTTTCTGGAGCCGTGCCTTTGGCTGATGTGTTGCCACATTCTTTTCTCATGTCCCAGGAGATTTTAGTGTTGAAACAGCTTGTTGTAATCATGGAGCCTTCCACTCCCCATCTTTCATGCTTTTATTCAACAAATTTCCTCCCTTGAGGAATGATTGTTTCAGGCCTCACACATCTGTTCAGCTCCAGTCTGTTTCTTTTTACCTCCCTTCTAAATCTCCTCCCCCTTGTTATTATGATATGCTGTGCCTGCAAGCTCTGTCTTTTCATCATCTTTATCATACACTTTCAATATTTCTGCTGACATATTAAAGTTCTATTCATTCTTGATTCCAGTTACCATTGTCATTTTAAAAGCATCCTGGCACATCTTTGCAAACATGCTAATACACATGTTACACAACAAAATTTATATTTCCTTTGAATACAGACAGTGAGCTTCATCAAAGGGGAATACACTGTCATTCATTCTTACTTTTCATTAGCTGATGTGGCATTAAAAATTACACAAATTAAAAGCATATTCCAAGGTGTTAACATTCATTGAATCAGTTGTTACATACCATTGAGTTAAAGTCTTATTGCAGCTTGTTTATTGCCACACTTTTCTTTGGTGGCTGTGACATTTACAATCACTGTACTTCCTTCTATAGACCAATTACCTGTTACAACATTGTGCGTGTAATTGCACTTTATCAGGGGAATGATGTTTTCAGTTGTCATACTATTGATTAGACACCAAAATGATGTCGTCCGTAAGCAAGGCTTGCTTATGAATAGTCTCATTTGTCCAATGAAGGTTTCCATCATCCCTTACACAGGTATTATTGGGATAACGGTGCCCACCCAACTTTATCATTGTAGTCCCATATATCATAGCTGGCAAGGACAAGGATGTGGGCACATATGATACAATCAGTCAAATTCAACATCTTGGCCGCTGTAACAAGTCTATTCTCATATGTGTTCATTGTCCATCAACAAACAACAACATCCCAATACCATCATGCTTGGGACATGATGTTTGTTTATTCTTTGTCCATTTCAATATTATTAGTTCGTCGAATATCTGATAAGTGTATCCAAGAAGTATGACCTTCAGACGGGCAGCGGTCTGAGTAAGGGCCGTGATAGCAAAAGGCCCTACATACACAGGATCCTTCCACGTTTTATGTGTAAAGTTCTTTCGTAGTACTAGATCACCTACTTTAAAAGCACAAACATCATTAGTAGTCCCTGCCTGTGATGCTACATTTGTTCGGATCATATCACTTGTCAGGTTCAACATCGGTTGTAGCTTTTGCCAGTACTGAGCTGTGCTATCAGTACTTGCTGTCTGCATCGGGAAGAAATGACGTCCTGTCTGAATTTGGAATGGGGTCAATTTAGTACGCCCATTAGGTTGGGCCCTTATTGTCATTAATGCTAATGGCAATACATCAAGCCATGTATATAATTTTCCCACCATTTCTTTATTGAGAGATTTTAATAAGACTCTCAATTTTTGTTTTTAAAATGCCATTGTAGCGCTCCACCAAACCATTGGAGGTGGGGTGATACACTGATATTTTCCTGTGTGTTAAACCCATAATCGTTTCCATTTCTTTCAAAACACTGTTATTGAAATGCGTCCCGTTATCAGAAATTATTCTAGACGGACACCCAGTCTTGGCATAATGTGAGTTATCAGGCATTGTACCACCCTCATGTGCTGTCTCCCTTTTACATGGAAATGCTTCTACCCACCTTGAGAAAGCATCCACCCAAACTAACAAATACCTTTTCCCTGCACTGGAACATCATATCAGTGAAATCAATATACCATTCTTTTGCTGGGCCTTCTGGTATTGGAAGTGTCCCAGGTGATATTTTAGGACCTCGTTTAGGTATGTTAATATTACATACCATGCAATTCTGCACAACCTGTTGAATCAAGTTATCAATTTTCAAAGTCCAAAATCTTTGCTCAAATTGTGTTTCATTGTTTCTCTGTTCCAATGCATGGTTGCATGCCACCCAGTCAATACCTAATCGCCTGGCTCATTGGCATGCAAGGTAATCCTTCTTCCTCATTAAACCATTCACTTCCCAATTTCATACATCCTTTCTTCAACCATTTTTCACTTTCCTGTCCCTCTGGCTGCCACATTTCAATCTTATCTACATTCGTAAGTGGCCCTTCCTGTGTCTGTCTAGTATTATACAAAATCTTTTCACTTGCTTAACCACCTCCGTTGCTGCTGCATCAGCCATTGCATTACCTAGTGCCTCAAAGGTTGGCCCTTTCAGTGTGGGCCGGGGTCCACACAACTGCAGTTTTTCTACCTTCACGTTCACTTCTTGCCAAATTTCAACAGCAATTTCCAATATGTGTAATGTTGTAGATTGTTACCTGCACTGGTTATCATCCCCCCTACGTTGCCATTTTAATATATGATACTGTAGTGAACTTGCAACGTAACCACTATCAGTCTATATAGTGACATTTTGAGTCATATCAGTTTGTTGTAAGGCCGTAATAACAGCCAAAAGTTCAGCATGCTGTGCAGTATGGTCAGGAGGGGTTTTATATTGTACTTTGTGATAAGGAAGAGGCTGTCCTACCCTGGTTAGGCCCCTAGAGGGCGCTGCCCCCCCTAAAATGTCAGGGAGAAGGGCTAGGTGAGTTGCAAAAAGGAGCCAGCAGGGGGATATATGGCAGGAGGTCGCTAGGACCGGGGAGAGTCCTGGGGATAGAAACAGGTGCAGCAGGTTATGGGCTGGGTCCTGTTTTGCCATTAACCATTTAAGACCCACCTGAGTTGTAAAAAAGATGAGGAAAAGGAAAGCTAGCTGCTGTAGAGGAGAGCTAGGGGCTGGTATCTGAAGCCAGAGTAATCCCCCATGAGAAGTGCTGGCTGTGCCCTTTTGTTGCAGGAATGGATGCATGAATTTGTGATGCTTCAGGAGTCAGACAGCACACACCAGTATGCAGAGAAAAATCTTCTTTATTTGCCAGCAAACAAAGCAAGACATCAGTTCTAGCTCTCTTCTCCTCCTTCTCAGCTCTCTGGGTCTTTCTCTCAGCTCTCTGTCTCAGCTCTCTTCTTATGCTGTCTTCTCCTTCTTCTGTCTGTTCCCTTCTGTCCTTCTCTTTCTTCTGAGCTCCTTCTGACGTAAACTGCTTCTGCTCCTACTTAAATAGGGTCCTAAGCCCTCCTCCTAGGCCTAGCCCCCTTTACTCCCAATTGGTTAAGAAATTGATTGGCTACCTTACCTCAACCAATCATTACTTTTGAAATATCAGTTACATAGGTTCCAGGACATCCTAAACTGACCTCTGACCTGGGGCCCCTTAAGCCAGACATTTGGTCTCCAGTCTCTTACATGTTATTATGATTGATTTCTCATATTCCTAGTACTAACTGCTAACTAAACTCTGGCATTCATTAAAGAGGTCAAAAGCAATCTTACTTAATGGCATACATTATCAGGTTATTACTTCCAGGAGGCCAGTCCTTACACTTAGCTATAATTACTCAAGGAGAAGAGAGCTGACTAGTTCTGACCTCTTCACCTATCAGCTTATACATTGAAACCAGCCAGAACTATGGCTAAGTCAAACCACATGTTGATCTCCTCAACTGCAGTCTTAAACAGCAGACAAAGAGTAATACAGAATTAACAGATATTCTACACAGACACAAACCTTATTAATTTACACAGAATCAGTATTTCTTATAAGACATATTCTAAATATCAAAAACTTGTAAATACTAATCTATTGCCTCTCTCTCTCTAAATAGTATTTTCTATCTAAGCATTTTAAACTACAATTAATCATATGTCGGCTCATTCCTTTATTCATTCATAATAGTTTACAGCTGTGCAGCTAGCATTGGCAATTCACAAGGGACAGAGTTTCATTTCTCACTGACCTTTCCTAACCTTAGCTCGGCCAAGACTTTCAAATAATATGAACCATCTGGCATTCCTTTGCTCTGCTTGCAAGGTAAAAAGCTGATTTTGAAATAGGAATTCAAACACCACTTTTAAACCCCAGATTTTAACAGACTTAACACTAATATGATTTCTTATATATAATTATTTCCATGGCTGCCTCATTCCCCCCCTTTGAGACTAAAATCAGCTTATGCAGAGATACGTCTCACAACTCAAACTCTGGAGATTATAGTGATCCTAACTAGGAATAGACTTGTGAATCACCATTACCCTACTTGTTAAGGTTCGACGGCATACTGCCGAAGCACATGAGGCCAGGAAACAAAACAACAACCCTGCTAAAACTAAGACTATTAGGGAAATGAACAAGGGACGTATCCAGGAGGTCAATGACCACCACCAGGAGGTAAGGTTCTAATCCTCCTCGGTAATCCTCCACATTAAGGCTAGCCAACCTGTAGGACTTTATCATGGCATGCCTAACTACATGCGTCCTATTTATGACAATAGTACAGCACTCTGAGAATTTAGCACTGTGCAGAGGCCACCCTGAGCTGCAAAGAGATAGTCACGGCCCATACGATCTATACGAGAAAACTATACTTAATTCATTAATTTGATCCTGCAATGCATTGACTACCACGTTCAGCTCATGAACTAAAACATGGAGTAGGGATTGAAGTCTCAGGGTAGCCATACCTCGTTCAGTAATACCCGCTACCGGGCCTCCAATTGGAATCCAGGCCGTGGCAGAAAGGGCTACAAGTCTCTTTTTAGTCAGAGGATAAGTAGAGTTGATATACTGGAGGGCTAATTCAATCGCCTCATCCTCTGTGGCAACGGAGGAGGGTAAGGACAAAGCCTCTCGCTTAGAGCGGTGCGGGATAGTGGCTTAAGAGGAATAACTTTAGGAAATAATTCAAGGTTACCAATACACAAAAATTATATGTAGGGGGAAGAATCATGTGGAGGACATTATCACAGAGCCAGTAATGACCAAGGACGAGGGTGAGGAAAGTTCCCAATAAATGTTGGCTCAGGCTGGACAGGGTACTTAGGGTGCCCATAATGCGAGCCCCTATCCCAGGGGGAACGAAGACGAAATGGAGACTTTGCACACCATAGGCGCCAATCCCCAATTGTGACAGGCTGCTCATTTGTTAGTAACTCTTCATACCCCGGGGACTTATGAAAGTAGAAAATAAGCTTGGACACTATAGTCTTCTCAGTGGTACGCTTAGGAGCCAGATAATCACCTGGGTCATAATCTACAGGTATGTAGCAGGGCACATAGGAGTACCTGGAGAACTACCCACACAGATTCTCCTTTTTCTGGGGAGAACATTAGTATAGTTACAGGGAATGGGAAGAACAGTTGAGATGCTTCTTGTTAAACAAAACACTCCAGAGGCTGGATAGGGAGACGTAAAAACTGGCCTTAGAGAAGATTCAGAGGGGGAAGTAGCATTATAAAAGGACCACCAAGTATAATCCTGGCTCCAGGACCTGAACTCGAAAAGTAGGGAGGTATAAGAGCTGGGAGTTGCACAGGGACAGGTTACAGCTGGGACATCTGTGGTATAAGGAGAAAATCGGGAACACACAATACAAGGGGAAGTAATCTTTGCCTGGCTAATTAATTCCTGGACAGAGTGTAACCAAAGGTTAGAGCGAGTTGGGGTATTAGGAACAAGGAGGCAAGGAGTAGAAAACAACAAAAGCATCCAAACTACTAACATTTTCTTCTTCCTAATCTAAAACAAATACAGCAAACTAATTAAGCAGTAATATTTCAACAGTCTGTGCTAATCACAGATTACTCTCATATAGTGTTCTCAGTCTTTGAGTTCTTATACCAGTTGGGATAAACCCTCAACTGATAAGGATCAAGCTTTCAAATTCCAAGAAAGCCAGAATCAGGCAAGAAAGAGTCTCAGTATGAAGCCGAAGTTCAGCCGCTCCTGCAGTATGCAGTGACCCTTCTTTTCAGCTAGTAGATTCTTTGGTTCGGGTCAGGCGCAACTTCAATGGCTCCGCTGGATCTCTTTCTGCTCTCCACTGTCTAGGCTCCGTCTGATCCGTGCTGGGCTCAGTCTGGTCAGCAGACTTAATTCGAGACCAATGGACCCATGGAGTAATCCCTGCGACCTTCACAGCCTGCAGGGTAGAAAGCAAAACAGTAAAAGGTCCTTTCCATCGGGGCCCCAAAGGCTGGAGCTTCCAGTCTTTCACCCAAACTCTATCCCCTGGCAGGAAGGAAGTACCTGAGCCTGGAAGGGGACAGGGTTATTTCTCTCACATAAGACTGAAGCTCAGAAATTATCTTACCCAGGAGGGCTACCTGCTCCTGCACCTGGGCAGACCCTAAAATCCCTATGTCTCCCTTAATTCCCTGTAAAATGGCTGGGGGCTTCCCATACACAATTTCAAAGGGAGAGAGGGCTGTTCCTTTAGTTGGGGTGCATCGGAGGCGAAAGAGGGCTAGTGGCAATGCCTGTGGCCATTTCAATTGGGTTTCCTGACAAATCTTTGCTAGGCTATTTTCAAGGTTCTGTTTGCCCGCTCAACCTGCCCTGAACTCTGGGGACGATAGGCACAATGCAATTTCCAGGTAATGCGCAATGCGCGGGACAGGGCCTGAAGTGTAGCTTCAACAAAGGCGGGACCATTATCTGAACCTATGGCAAGGGGCAGTCCATACCTGGGATGACATCCCTAAGGAGGGCTCGAGCTACTTCTGTGGCTTTCTCAGTGACTGTAGGATATGCTTCCACCCACCCAGAAAAGGTACAGACCATAACTAAGAGGTATCGGAGCCTTACCGCTCCTGGGCATTTCTGTGAAGTCTATAACTAGGGACTCAAAGGGTGTTAGTCCTCTAGACTGAACTCCTGGTGGAATACGGGGTCCCTGACGCGCATTATTCTGGGCACAGAGAGTACATCGGGCCGAGGCAGTGGCAACCAGACTATCCAATCCTTCCAGCACCACTACTCGATTGAGTAGGCGGGCTAGTGCGTTTTCCCTAAGTGTGATAGGTCATGAGCTTGAGACACTACAGGCCAAGCTAGGTGGCGTGGCACCAGAACTCTGGTTCAGGGAGATGTAACCAGCCATCAGGTCTCCTTACTGCACCTTCTTCTTGAGCCCATTTCTCTTCCAATTGGGTATATAGGTGTCCATTCTTGCAGTCGAATTTGGAACAGGGGCGTCACAGTACTTGCTGGGGGTCCTCGAGCAGCTCCTTGGCCACCCGATCAGCATGGCGGTTCCCCTCGGGCCACTGGAGTCTATTCTTGGTGTCCCCTGCAATGAATGACAGCTACCTTCTTAGGGGCCCACACAGCCTCTAGCAGCTGAAGTATTTCAGGTCCATACTTAACAGGTTGGCCTGCCAGCATTTATGAGTCCCTTTTCCTTATACAAAGCTCCATGAGCATGTAGAGTTGTGAAGGCATATTTGGAATCAGTATAAATGTTGGTTACCAGTCCTGCTGCTAACTCCAGAGCTCGTATGAGGGCCACAAGTTCTGCTTTCTGGGCTGAAGTTCCTTGGGGCAGGGCTCTCGCTTCTATCACCTTGTCCTCTGTCACCACAGCATAGCCTGCCAGTCGCTTGGAGTTCTCCACATAACTGCTTCCATCTGTAAAATAAATTACATCTGGGTCCCTCCACGGAACATCTTTAAGATCTGGTCGACTGGAGTACACTTCATCCATGGTTTGGATACAGTCATGATCCGGTGGTCCCTCAGATGCTGGCAAAAGAGTAGCAGGATTGAATGTAGCCACTGTTTCCAGGTGTATCCGTGGATTCTCACACAAGCTGGCTTGGTACTTAACCATACGGTTATTTGTAAACCAGTGGTTGCCCTTATACTCCATGAGGGTGAGAACTGCATGGGGGACTTTAACAACCAGTTCTTGCCCCAAGGTCAACTTATCAGCTTCCTGGACCAGTAAGGCTGTTGCTGCAATGGCCCTCATGCAGGCTGGCCATCCTTTAGCCACTCCATCCAGCTGTTTAGACAGGTATGCAACAGGCCTCTGCCAGGATCCCATCATCTGGGTCAGCACACCCAGAGCAACCCCCTGTCGCTCATGGACATACAGTGAGAAAGGTTTCTCCACATCAGGAAGGCCTAACGCAGGGGCTTGGAGTAGGGCTTTCTTTATGGCAATGAAGGATTGTTGAGCAGTAGGTCCCCATTCAAATGGTTCCTTTTCACCCCCCTTTGTGGCTTGGTAAAGGGGTTTCGCCATCAATGCAAAATTTGGAATCCAAATTCTGCAGAATCCGGCTGCTCCCAGAAATTCCCTAACTTCCCTTCTGGACTTGGGTTGGGGAATTGCAGCTACCGCTTGCTTCCTACTAGCATCCAGTCTCCGACTTCCCTGGGAAATACAAAAGCCCAGATACTTCACTTCTGACTGACAAAGTTGGGCCTTTGAGCGTGAGACCTTATAGCCTGCATCCAAGAGTAGCTCCAGCAATTCTCTAGTAGCCTCAAAACACTCTTCCTGGGTCACTGCTGCAATCAGGAGGTCATCTACATACTGGAGTAAAACTCGCCTGGAAGGCTCAGATTTAAAAGTCTTAAGATCTTGTCCTAGGGCAGTCCCAAAAATGGTGGGGGAATTCTTGAACCCCTGTGGCAGGCGGGTCCATGTATACTGAAGCTTCCTTCCTGTTACTGGGTTTTCCCATTGAAAGGCAAAAAGCAATTGACTGGCTGGGGCCACCCGAATACAAAAGAAGGCATCTTTTAGGTCTAGTGTTGTGAAATGGGTAGCTCCAGAAGGTATCAATCCTAACAGGACATATGGATTAGGCACTACAGGGTGTAATGAGATAGTGGATTTGTTGACCACTCGTAAGTCTTGGACTGGCCGGTAGTCCTCAGTCCCTGGCTTCTGAACTGGCAATAGTGGCGTATTCCATGGAGACTGGCAAGGACGAATAATTCCATGGGATAACAGACGATTCAAATGTGCTTGAATCCCTTCCAGAGCCTTTCTGGGAATTGGGTATTGACGAAGATGGATTGGCCGGGCATTTGGAAGTAAATCTACATGTACAGGAGGAATATTTCGGGCCAACCCTGGGGGATTATCTTCTGCCCATACCCCACTGACCTGAAAGCTGTCTGCCAGGGTAGGTCAACTTGGCCCTGCGACTGATGCAGCCGCCATTCTTCTTCAAGAGGGCAGCAGAAACTCAATATACCCTTAGGGCTGGATGTCGGGGCCGAAAGGAGACTGAAGTCTGGCCATCAGAGTCAAAAGAAATTTGGGCCCTAAGCTTGGACAGCAGGTCTCGACCTAACAAAGGGATTGGACAGTCTGGCATATACAGGAATTCATGAGTGACTATGTGTGAGCCTAATTGGCATCTACGGGTTGTCAGGAAGGGCCTCCGGTTCTGCACCCCCGTGGCTCCCACCACTCGGACAGTTTTTCCAGACACAGGCGCTAATCGCTCCGTCACAACAGAATGTTCAGCTCCTGTATCAATCATAAATGGAATTGAGCGGCTCCCTATAGTTAGCTTGACCATAGGTTCCTGGGAGCCCAGTTTGTAGGAACCCGGTCTGTCCTATTCGTCCCATTCTGCCATCTCGGCTATCCCGATGATGTCAGATTCAGGAGGCTCATATCTTCCCTCTCGAACTCGGCCTCGGCTTCCTCGATCTCCTGGTCCCCTTCTCAGTCCCTGGCGCCTCTGGGGGCATTCATCTTTCCAGTGCCCTCTTTCCTTACAATAGGCACACTGGTCCCTCTCCAATCTTGGTCTGGGATTCTCCCCCCTTGGCCGGGATTGATTGAAGGAATCTCGGGGCCTGACTGGTGGTCCGGGGTCCCACTTTGGCTTCCCATTAGCTAGAGGTCGACCTCGGTTAAGGGTGGAATTAGTAATGGCTGCCGCTAAAAGGTCGGCCTTCTTCTGCATCTTCCGGTCAGCCTCTCGGCGCACCTCCTGATCTCTATTAATGAAAACCTTGGTTGCGATCTCAATTAGCTGGGTGGTATTCATCCCTGCGAATCCCTCCTGACGCTGCAACTTCTTCCGGATATCTGGCATACTCTGGGCCACCAATGCACTATTCACCATTCTCTGGTTTTCTTGGGCTTCAGGGTCAAATGGGGTGTATGTTCTGTAGGCTTCAATTAGTCGCTCTAAAAAGGCCCCAGGGGATT
The DNA here is from genome assembly GCF_901765095.1 of Microcaecilia unicolor. Classification (NCBI taxonomy): domain Eukaryota; kingdom Metazoa; phylum Chordata; class Amphibia; order Gymnophiona; family Siphonopidae; genus Microcaecilia; species Microcaecilia unicolor. The sequence continues at coordinate 26,763,714 of NC_044031.1, read as the reverse complement.
CAGTTGCCCCTTGGAGAATTTCAGAGACCTTTGCCAGATTAATGGGCCTCTTTATGCCTTTCCTCATACCTTCCAGCAAGTCCCGGCAATAGCCAGACAACAGTTCATAGTGCTGCCCATCATTTGGATCCCAATCTGGAGCTGCGCGAGGAAACCGAGCTCTAACCCATCCCTCTGGGTCTTGTGTCCCCCCGGGGACACGCTCTCGCGTGATGGCCTCAGCATTTTGCAAAATCTTCCGCCTCTCCTCAGTTGTGAAGAGGGTCAGGAGAAGTTGTTGACAATCAGTCCAGGTTGGGTTATGGGTGGCCATAATGCTAGCCACTAGGTCCACCACTGCCTGAGGCTTTTCAGTATAAGAGGGATAATGCGTCTTCCAATTCAGGAGATCAGTGGTTGTGAAGGGTACATACTGATAGGCCTGTGCCTGTATAACCTGACCCTGATTATTAGGATCCGGTCGAGTGGTAGTTACCTGGCGGAGGGGCAGAACTCTCGAGGAGGTGGGAATGGAACCTGAGGTAGAGCTAGGAGCTACCCTCCTATCATGCTCAAAGGTGATTGCAGCGGGTCTAACCCATTCAGGGGAGGTAGGTTGAACCCCTGAGGGATGGGGAGGGGTACTCATAGACTGAGAGGTGGTCACAGGTGAGTCAGTCCATTGAAAGGGATGCCGGGCCCCTGATGAGTGGGTAGGGGTATTAGAGGGAGAGGCTGGGCTGTCAGGAGTTGAGGAGTCAGGGAGTGGAACCCAAAACGGGTCTTCAGAGGTTAACAGGAGAGGATTTTGCACAGAAGGGTAGAGGCCGGGTGAAAAGTCCAACCTAGGGTGTGGCAGGTTTGGCACAGGAGGGGAAGAACTATCCGGAGAAGCCTGTGCTGGAGAAGCTTGGGCTGGGCGGCGTGGATCTCTAGGGGCGGCACGGAACCCCAACAATGGGCCATAAGGTGGTGGCTCAAGATCTGAGGGGTCATCAGAGAGTATGGGTTTCTCAGACAGGGTAGGGGCGGAAGCCACCGATTGGGTGGTAAGCTTCCTAGGGCTCTTTCCCTCTTCTAGTTTAGATTTTCTAATCTTTCTTTGAACACGGCCTAACATGAATTTTACTGGGGATCCCATATAAGTTTTCAACCAGGAGGGAGGGTCAGTCACAAGGCTGTCCCAGGAATCTATATAAGGGAGTTGTTCAGAATATTCTGGTTCTCCTACAACTATGCTGTAGACCTTCCGGATTACTTCAATATCTAAGCTGCCACTAGGGGGCCACCCCACTCCCATAGATGGCCACTCAACTTCACACAAGGTTCTTAAAGTACTTGAGCTTAAAGTCTGTCCATAGTCATTAATTAAAAAGCCTTTTTTAAAGTTTTTAAGCATACAATCTAGGGGGGTAGCAATTTGTCTAGATGATTTCCCACCCATAATGCTTACAGTTACAACACACAAAGAGGGGGGAATTTTTGAGAATGCAGTAAGGGGTCTGCACTCTCGAGACACTAGGTAGACAGACAACAATCGCTTCCTTCCGTTGCTGACCAATTGAACTCGCGTTAATTGGAAATGCAGCTATAAGAAGTCCGCACTCATTAACATTCAGGCATCACACATTCATTCAGTACAGAAAATCCCACCCAACAATTTCAGATTTCTCAGATACAGATAAGCTCAAGCGTTTTCGCTTCTAATCTCCTCTAGATTAGAAGGTACTAGGGCCTTCGCTGAGAGTTGATCAGGCTCTCCTTCCTCAATTTGTTTGAGGGGCTGATTTACAATTTTCTAGCTAGAATTACAATACAAAATACAGAATACATACCCGGCGAATGTTCTCCAGTCAGTTGGGTGCTGGGATTAATGCAGGATGCATCCCACCGCTGCCACCAAGAATTGTTGCAGGAATGGATGCATGAATTTGTGATGCTTCAGGAGTCAGACAGCACACACCAGTATGAGAGAAAAATCTTCTTTATTTGCCAGCAAACAAAGCAAGACATCAGTTCTAGCTCTCTTCTCCTCCTTCTCAGCTCTCTGGGTCTTTCTCTCAGCTCTCTGTCTCAGCTCTCTTCTTATGCTGTCTTCTCCTTCTTCTGTCTGTTCCTTCTGTCCTTCTCTTTCTTCTGAGCTCCTTCTGACGTAAACTGCTTCTGCTCCTACTTAAATAGGGTCCTAAGCCCTCCTCCTAGCCTAGCCCCCTTTACTCCCAATTGGTTAAGAAATTGATTGGCTACCTTACCTCAACCAATCATTACTTTTGAAATATCAGTTACATAGGTTCCAGACATCCTAAACTGACCTCTGACCTGGGGCCCCTTAAGCCAGACATTTGGTCTCCAGTCTCTTACATGTTATTATGATTGATTTCTCATATTCCTAGTACTAACTGCTAACTAAACTCTGGCATTCATTAAAGAGGTCAAAAGCCAATCTTACTTAATGGCATACATATCAGGTTATTACTTCCAGGAGGCCAGTCCTACACTTAGCTATAATTAATCAAGGAGAAGAGAGCTGACTAGTTCTGACCTCTTCACCTATCAGCTTATACATTGAACCAGCCAGAACTATGGCTAAGTCAAACCACATGTTGATCTCCTCAACTGCAGTCTTAAACAGCAGACAAAGAGTAATACAGAATTTAACAGATATTCTACACAGACACAAACCTTATTAATTTACACAGAATCAGTATTTCTTATAAGACATATTCTAAATATCAAAAACTTGTAAATACTAATCTATTGCCTCTCTCTCTCTAAATAGTATTTTCTATCTAAGCATTTTAAACTACAATTAATCATATGTCTGGCTCATTCCTTTATTCATTCATAATAGTTTACAGCTGTGCCAGCTAGCATTGGCAATTCACAAGGGACAGAGTTTCATTTCTCACTGACCTTTCCTAACCTTAGCTCGGCCAAGACTTTCAAATAATATGAACCATCTGGCATTCCTTTGCTCTGCTTGCAAGGTAAAAAGCTGATTTTGAAATAGGAATTCAAACACCACTTTTAAACCCCAGATTTTAACAGACTTAACACTTAATATGATTTCTTATATATAATTATTTCCATGGCTGCCTCACTTTGACTGGTGGTAGAACTGGGTGTTCCACAAGAAGGAAGCTGGCTGGGGTAAGATGGCCCTGGAGTATCAAGAGTAAAAGTCTGTGTGTCTAGACCAATGAAGAGGTACTGTGTTTCCAGCTGAAGAGATTGTGTGTCCGGGGACTGGGGTAGTACTGAGCCCAAATGCCTGTGTGAGAGGGCTCAGTGGGAAGAGTCCGGGGACTGAGTAAATCCTGAGCCCAAAGGCCTGGGTGAGAGGGCCCAGTGGGAAGAGTCCGGGGACCGAAGAGTCCGGGGACCGAAGAGTCCGGGGACTGAGTATAGACTGAGCCTAAAGGCCTGTGAGGGAGGGCTCAGGGGGAAGAAATCTATGGGTAATGAACTGTGCAAGAAGAAATGTTTAAAATGGAAGATTGCACTGAGTAGGAAGAACTGAAATGGTAAAGCTGGAAGAACTGTTTAAGCTTGTGAAAGTGTTTGAAGCTAAAAGAAGTGTGCCCCAGAGGCTGGAATAAAGATTGGTATGAAAGAAATCCTGTTGATAAGACCTGACTCTGTTTGCCTTTTTGAGAAGCAGGTCACCCCGAGTAGAAAGGGGTAGGACAGTAATTTGCATGAAATCTGCATATTGTGAACCAGCTCACCCTGAGTGAGAGAGGGACCTGGGAGCCTGAGGTGGGAGCTTCATCATCACCATAGCCTCATCTTTACAACTTGCATTATCTTTCTTAGATTCTCATCTACCTGCACGCAGGCAAAGCCTGCAACAGTCCTTTCACAAGCTCCATCTGTAAACCATATCAATCCATCAGATAAGGGTTCAAAAGTAAGACAGTGAAATGTAGGGATTTTTATAGTATCGATCTCAATCTCTTGATCAACAGGAAAAAGCAGATCTATCTTATTTCTCTGTTCTTTAGTTAATGGTATTATTCTTATATCTTGTCCTAAAAGTACTGCTTGATATTTTCCAAATCTAGTGGCTGTCAATGCTGTTTGGCTAGGGCTCAACAGCGTTTTAATCGTGGTTGGTATGTATTACAATAGGAACAAAAGGCATTTGTGCTCTCCATTTACCTACTGCTGCCACAATAGCTGTCAATAACTTTGGTATTTCTTTCATTCCCTTTTCCACATGATTAAAAGAGCCTGACAAAAAAGCTACTGGTGTATTTACTTCATTATTTTGATTAATCATAGCTGCCCAACTGTTTCCCATGTCTTTTACCCACAGATGCACAGGTGATTGGATATCTATTACTGCTAAAGGTCCTGGGGATAACAAATCCCTCACAATCTTAGCCAGTACCATCTTATCCTGCTCTTCCAATACAATCAGAGTATTCTTTGGTGTGGCTGCGGGCAGTTTCAAATGTTTATAAAGTCTCATTACTTTTTGTGTATAATTTGGTATCCATTGTCTGCAGTAATTTAACATTCCCAAAACAGCACGTAACTGGGTAACTGTTTGCGGTACCGGGGTTTCATTTAAAATAGATATAACTTCCGGTATAATGACCTTATGTTCTGCTGAAACATTTTGTCCTAAAAAGGTGACAGTAGACTGAGCTACAACACATTTCTCCTTATTACATTTATACCCTAACTCTCCTAACAAAAATAATTTTCTAGTCCATTCTAGGCATTCTGCTTCAGTCTCAGCAGACAGTAGAATATCATCTACATAGACAAACAATGACACCGTGTCAGGCAATTGACTCCTGAAATCCTTTAAATCCATCATTAGTTGTTTTGAGAATACCGATGGACTATCAGTAAAGCCTTGCGGCATCCTAGTCCACCTGTATGCCTCATTCTGTACTATAAATGACGTCAAATCCCTAGGCTCTGGATGAAGAGGTATTGAAAAGAATGCATTAGACAAATCAATGACAGTATTGTACGCATATATTCTGGGTATGCAAAAGAGTAGCGGGGTTTGCACAAATCGGAAATTGATTTTTTGTAACCTCATTTAGCTCTCTTAAATCATGTACTATCCTTACATTGTTTTCCCCTTTCGGGACTGGAAACAATGGGGTATTGTACGGGGATACTGAAGGTTCAATAATACCACATTTCAATAATTTACCAATGTGTTCTAGGGTTTTGGATACTAATTTAGGTCGTATGGGGTAAGGGTCTTGCTTCGGCCCCTGTGCCCCTTCTATTAATTCTATCTTATGGGGTTTTGCATTTATGGCTAGTCCATATGGTGAATCACTTGTACTCCAAATATGTTGCGGTAATTCTTCCATAACCTTTACTTTATTTTCATTATTCAACTGTTGGACCATGGTGAGCAAACTTGGTATTTCTTATCTCCAAAATCTAAACAAAGTCCTAATTGAGACAACAAGTCTCTACCACACAAATTTACTGGGCAATCAGGTGCCACTAAGAAGGGTACCACAGCCTCCCTTGAACCGTGCGGTTGGCATTCCAAGCGCACCAGAGTCGGTTCCGTTAGCCTTTTTCTTTGTTCTATCCCCGTAAATCCCACTGTTGTTCTATACTGATTTGAAAGCTTAACTCCCTGTGGTTTTGCACATAACACAGAGGTACTCGCCCTTGTATCTATCAAAAATCTCACAGGAGTTCCATATTTGCCAATTGTCAATGTAATAAAGGGCTCCCTTGTGTCTAACCTGAAAATCATTCCCTCTTCCTGACACGGGTCTGCTTCCAGTCAATAGCATTGGTCTGGAATATTCTGCCAAGTTGGAAAGGCATTTACAGTACCCTGTCCCTGTACTGCTGCCCCTGGTCCCTGTGATTGCGTCGCCGGCTGCTGTATTGCAGTCTGCGGGGCACTCGCAGGTATCCCTACTACTTGTGGCATTAATCCTTGCTGCGTCTGCATTTGTACTTGGGGCATTCCTGCATTCTGATAACATTCTGAAGCATAGTGACCATATTGCTGACATCTCCAACATTGTACATGTGCCCTCTATTAGGTGATGGTCCTGATCCTTGCATCCCTCGACCTCTACCCCCTTCCTCTAACCATGCCTCGTCCCCTTGGTTGGTATGGCCGGCTATATCCCGGTTGTACATAGTAAATGACCTGTGGAGGTGAGGCAGAGGGCATTACCATTGTTTCCTGTTTTTTGTTTCTATCCTGTTCCTTGCTTTCCAAATCCTTTAACTGCATAGTCATTAACTTAGAAGTTAATTTGGCCTGTTCTTTCTGTGGGGTCTCTATCAGTTTATGATGCACATTACTAAAATGCATCAACGTATCTCTTATTTCCGGCCACGGCTTTGAGGAAAGGGCAATGACAGCGTCTAAATTCTTACGCATATTATCAGGCAGTGTGGACATAAATAGGTGTAAAAATACTGCTACATTATGGTCCACATCCGCATCTTGCCCTGTTTGAGCCTTATACACATTTATACATTTTGTCAAATGCGCCGAAAAATCAGTTTTAGGATCCCATTTATTTGCCGTTATGGCTGAAAAATCAATCGGGGTTGGATACATCACATGCAGAGCTGCAGAAAGAGCAGCCTTAATATTCCCTACATATACATCCCCATCTGCAGTATGTGACGGCAGACGCTGATATCCACACTGCACTGCCAGTTGAGAAATACTGATACCTGATGCTGCACATAAAGCTTTAAAATCTCCAATAGTCAATTGAGTCCCTGCAGTTGCCTGTTCTATCCCATCTAACCACATACGAGCTCCTTTCACTATACTGGGAATTTTTGCAACTAAAGTTGTAACATCTACGGGGGTGTATGGCTTGTAATGTTGTATTCGATTGCCAGCTGCGTCTAAGCGCGTCATAACTGGCATGTGTAAAGCACTACTATCTAAAGCACCGCAAATCTCCTGTTACCTTCCTCTTCCACCTCTTCTTCAGCCTGTTTTATTTTGTAAAACCAATTGTCCCAGTACTCCAGCCCTGCTTTAATAAAGTCCAGGCTTCCCGCCTTGGGGCAATATTTATTTATTACTTTTGTCAAATTCTGTACGTCCTCATGTGAGGTAGGTCCTCCCTTATCACAGGGGAAAAGGAGGTTTTTAACTTCCAACAGGTTCTTAGTAACTCCCCACCATTCTGTCCCATATTTAGTTTTATCCAATCTCACAAGTTCTGCAGCTACATAGGTTTCCTTAAAAATTGCCTTTGACGGTCTGGGTGTCAATTTGGGCGGTGTTTCCCTGATTTTAGACATGGGTGTCTGAGGATCCATTTTAAGGGAAGGTTCAGGGGGTGGCTCGGTTCATAGCCGAAGCCGTCCCTCAATTTCAAATTATGTTGACAAATCATATTGTTCAGAGGTTATTAGAGATTTTAAATCACCTCTTTCACCTATTAGCCCTACACACAAAACTAGCTAGGACTGTGACTAATTCAAACCAGATGATCTCTTAAAACTGCAGAAATCTCACTTAAAAAGGGTCAGACAAAGTTGAATTGAAAAGATATTCTACATAGAGAAATAGAACCTATTAATTAAACAGAATAACACATATTTTAAAATAAGCAGAGATCAGAATTCCCTATAAGACAAAGAACTTATTTAATAAAACTAATCTAAACAATCTTTTAACACTGCTTGCTTGCTATCCAGTATATGACCTTCTAACCTGTAGCCTAGACACCCGAGAAATCAAAACCAGATGGCATTCCTCAACCCCCAGGCTGAACCAAAGGCTGCTTTTTATAATTTTCCTGTTCTTGCTGTATTTTTTCTACATCTGCATGAAAAAGATCTGCTGCTACAGAAAATAAATTCCAAATTGTAAGATGCTTCTCTAAACTTTTCTGCTTATTTTTTTTTCTTGTATGTATTTCAGGAGAGATAATAATTTTGGACGATCAAACGATCCATACTGAGACCAGCTCAAAAAAGAATCTTTTGCATCATATTTGACCCATTTCTCATGTGTTTCTTCAATCTGTTTTTTTTCTAACGGGAATAATTCTATGACATGCTGCAAAGGGGTGCATTTTTTTGAACTATCTAAATCTAAATACAAAGTATATACAGGGGGCTTTTCTTTCTTATCTGCCCCTTTCCCTTCCATTTTATTCTGACTATTACAATTTCTCCTATAAAGCCACAATCTACAAAAATATACTAATGCACCTAAACAAAGAAAATATACAAAAAAGAAAACTACAAAACTAAACAAATATACCACTAATAAGTCCACAATGTAAGCTTACTCACGCGTCTTCTCGTTTCTTTTTAGCAAGCCCAGGAGTCGTCGCCCGTATGTCCACTTCAGTAGGTTGATCACTCCCACTTCAGTGGTGCACAGAAATCAGGCTTAAACAACGCTTGCTCTCAAAATCCTGTAAAAACTTCGTTAACAACAAACACTTAATTTGTCATTCGTCTCGCCTTCTCTTTTCCGTGTGCGGCATAAATCTTCTGTTCTGCCGCGGTCGCCACTTTGAAGAAAAGGCTAGACGAATTTCATATTTAATATAAAAAGTTTATTTACAATTCTACTGGATACCTTCAATGGAGGTATTCAGGAAGCATATCTAGACAAAGCAGTCAGAATGCTTAATACATATTTCTTCCATCCTGCTTATATACTGTTTTTCTCTGCTATATGACTTCTCTTCTCCTGACATCACGTGCAGGCTGTATGCAGGCTGTACCATACCATACCATAAATCCTTAATTTAAAGCAGAACATATGCTGTATCTGGTTTCCCTTATCCCACAGACTTTCTGGAGCCGTGCCTTTGGCTGATGTTGCCACATTCTTTTCTCATGTCCCAGGAGATTTTAGTGTTGAAACAGCTTGTTGTAATCATGGAGCCTTCCACTCCCCATCTTTCATGCTTTTATTCAACAATAATGTCTTGGAATGTGGGTGGGGTTACCTCATCCATTAAGAGGCAGAAAATCCTACAGGCACTTCACAGGTAGAGGGTAGACATAGCACGGCTACAGGAGATGCATCACTCCTCGATAAGAACATAAAAAGTTTAAGAGATTTTGGAGATTCCAAGATGGCGCTTTGAACGGTCGCACTTGTAGTGGCTCCGTTTGTTTGCTGTGGTTAACTGCTCTTCCGAGACCCACGACTCCTTGTTTTAATGGGGAAGCGAAGGGGAAAGGTAAAGGAGGTTCCCTCGACTCCTGGACCGGCTTCGGGATTGAAACAGACTACCTTGCAATTTCAAACGGCGCTACCGGGACCTCTCTGTACATCGACTCCTTCTGTACACCCCGACGTATTGACGTCGATGGGAAGCGGAGACGGGGCTTCCTTGAGCCCCGTGGAACGCAGGGCTCCACCACAACCAGGGAGTGAGTTATTTTCAGCAGCCCAAACAGAAACGGATACCGGAGTGTTTAATCCGCAACTGTTGGAGGGTAGGACTGCAGTTAATCGGACTGGGACACAGGAACAGATGTCTTCGGCTGATTTGGCCTTAAAGGTACTACCACAACATATTGTGAACAAACTGTTACGATCTGAGCCCCCCCCCACACCTTGGCAACAACAGGTGAAATAATTAAACCCTCAAATGTGACGCTTGAGTCACTGTGGGATATGGTTCATGACACTCACTCCTCTATGCAAAAAATGTTGCAAGAAAATACTAATGACATTAGAACTCTTTCTGAAGCCGCTCTGATACAGGCACAAGTAACTGCACAGCAATCCTGTAAGATTGGAAGTTTGGATACTAAAATTCAAGAAATGGGGATTTGGAATCCACTTTGGTTAAAGATAGCAATTTTCTACACAAACGCCTAGAATATTTGGAAAATCAAGTTCGTAGACTTAACCTTCGGTTACTTAATTTTCCTAAATCACCTCTGATTTCCCCAGTTGATATGATGAAAAAATATGACAGATATACTGGGAATGGATAAAGACTCACTGCCTCCTATAACTCGGGCTTATTACATTTGGAACACTAAAGCAATAATGGGAGAATTACCTAAACGAAGAACGGAGGCAGAAATGAATCTTACTTCCTTCCTAGAAAGTTCCCTAGAAGTAATTACACACAGGACAACTATGCTGGTTACCTTTGCGTTGGAACCAGACCGGAATGCAGTTTTAAGACTTTCCCTGAGACACTTAGATAGCTTGTTTATGGGTTCTAAAGTTAGGATTTTTCCAGACTTATCTAGGCCAACACAACTGAAACGCAGGGCCTTTTTGGAAATGCGTCCCAGAGTAGAGGCCATTAAAGCAAATTTTGTATTACGTTTTCCCTGTATTTGTAATCTAATGTTAGAAGGTAAACAATTTCAATTTGTGGACCCTAGACAGCTTAAAGATTTCCTAGATGCTAGAGGAAAGTGAATGTTATATGCCCTCCCACATAACAGGCTGGAGTATGAGAGAGAGAGGTAGTGGCTCTGTATTAATTTAGTTATTTTTCCTTTTTTATTTTAATTAATCCTAAATCTTGGAATCAATTTCTTTTTTTTTTTATGTGGACAGAAAATGTTCTCGCTGTTTCCTTATGTGTTAAATGAAATATTTTTTTTTTCATTTATGGATTTAATGTGATTTGTATGGTCACATTATATTGTGTATTTTTGAAAAATCAAATAAATAATTATATTAAAAGTTTAAGAAGTGGTGGGTGGGGAAAATAGTGGAATCTCTGGCACTAAACAGGAAGACGGGAGTCCTCATTCTCTTTCATAAATGGTTAGTGTGCATATACAGAGTTTCTGGACAGACACAGAAGGTTCCTATGTCTTAGCTAATATTTTCTTAAATAAGCAGAGAGGTGTGGTAGCCGTGTTAGTCCACTCTTAAAGGTTATCAATAGAAATCAAACAAAATAAAACATGGAAAAGAAAAAAGCTCTGGTCCCACCCTCACTTCCTGTTTCCGCAAGGGCGGGACCAGAGCTTGAGAGACAGAAGGGAAGGCCGAAGGTGCGCCGAGCAAACAACACACTTTTCGCTGCCGCTGCGGACGCCACCTTAACCCCGATCAGGTATGCCTTTTAAATTTTGGAGGAGGGGGGGCCCTGGTGCTCGGAGGGAGGCCGGCCTTGTGCTTGGTGCTGGGTGGGAGGCCTGATGCTGGGTGCTGGGTGGGAGGGAGGGAGGCCTGATGCTGGGAGGGCAGGGGGAGAGGAGAGTGGCTGGACATGGATGGAGGGCAAGAAATGAAGAAGAAAGGAGGAAAGTAAAGAAAAAATGGAAAAGAAGTCCTGGAAACGGACTTAAGAGAAAGAGGAGCAGCAGAATCAGACAACAAAGGTAGAAAAATCATTTTATTTTCATTTTAGTGTTTGGAATATGTCCAATTTGAGAATTTACATCTGTCTTATTTTGCACTGGGTATACTGGAGCTGTAACAGCTTACAGAAATGATTTAAAATGAAAAAATTCATGTTATTTTTTTCTCCTATACTAGTTAATATTTTCAATGATGTCTGTTTATATGCGCCATGGCTGGTGTAAGGGGTGTGGCTATCATAGGGGTGGAGTCATATGTGGTGACCCCGCCCCATAATGAGTACCAGCACCTGTTGGCACTTTGCGATATATTTTGGGTT